>NW_025537387.1:0-35321 GCF_020615455.1 Coregonus clupeaformis
TCCACTCCCCTCATCTATAGCTATGGGTTGGTCATCTCTCCATGTATTGTGTCCTGCTGGCTTCACAAAGCTCCTGTGGCCTCCAGTGAGATGTCCTTCACCTAAGAGTGGTTTGGGGGAAAAGGGGGTGGTTAAGTTAGGTACTACTGTCAATGCTCAACGCTATTTGTACACTATTGACACCGTCTACAATTTGCAAGGATGTAAGCAGTGCCGGACTACCACATCTTGGGGACCTTGGGGCACCTAAGTGGGTCCAAAATTATTGACACCCTTGATAAAGATTAGCAAAAATGACTGTATAAAATAAATCATTCAAACACTGAGCTACATTGTGTGCTCAAAACATTTGGGAAATTATATTATTGTATGCTTAAAGAAATTGGGAAATTATATTATTTTATACTAATACAATTGCTCAGAGAACGAGATTGTGTTTAACAAGTTATTTTAAAAAATATTGACACCCCTGTTTTCAATATCTTTCAATACCTTACCTTGCGAAGATAATGGCACAGATACTTTTTCTAAAATGTTTTGGAGAGTTGGAGAACACATTGGGAGGAATCTTACACCATTCCTACATACAGAATCCTTCCAGATCCTTGATATCCTTCATTTGCACTTATGGACTGCCATCTTCAATTCAAACCAAAGGTTTTCAATGGGTTTCAAATCCAGAGACAAATTTAGATTTTGTGGCCAATTAACCATTTCTTTGTGGATTTTGATGTGTGCTGGATGATCCACTTGCCGCCAAGTTTCAGCCTCCTGGCAGAGGCAACTGGGTTTTTGGCAAAGATCCTGGTACTGGGTCATAATGCCGTTGATCTTAACAAGGTCCCCAGGACCAGTGGAAGCAAAATAGCCCCATAACATCAAAGATCCACCACCATATATTACAGTAGGTATAGGGTCCTTTTCTGCTCATGCATCCCTCATTTTGACGCCTTAAACCCACCACTGTTGTGCGTGGCCAAAGAGCTATTCTCATGTCATCCAACAAATGTAAATGCCTGGAGTTTGCTAAACGGCATTGTCACTTGGATTGAAGCGGTGCTTTGGTCAAATGACATGAAAATATAGCTTTTTGGCCATGCACACCACTGGTGGTGAAAATATAAATTTCCCCATTATTTTGCATTCAATACAGCTCAGTATTATAATTATTTGTTTTATACAGTCATTTTTGCTCATCTTTATCAAGGGTGTCAATCATTTCGGGCCCCACTGTACCTCCAGGGCCAAATGTGCGGTTTTATAGCTAATCACATTTTGCCATGAGGATGAGAGAATATTTTTCAGTTTAAGAGCATTTTCTTCCAGAAATTCTATAATTTTGCCATGAGGGTGAGAGACAATTTTGCAGTTTTAAAGCGAATTGCCTGCAATGCTACACATTTGCCATGGTTTATGAAGTGTTCATATGCTATATGGGGGGGGGGCCTTTCATGCCGAATAGTGTCCATGCCGAACTGGGAACGAAAGTGCTCTATACTGTTCTGGAACAGAACCATTATTTTAAATGGGAACCAGTTAATAATGTTATTTTACGCTCCAGGCGCCTATGCAAAGCCCTCACTCAGAAACGTATTCCAGTGTCTGCCTGCCAGCTGAACATCTTTGCCAGTGTGTGTGCGTTTGTAGGCTACCTGCCCCTCCCCCTCCGAAGCATAAGCTACTGTACTACTGACGTTACAAGCGTGATTCAGAAATTAGTGAGAGATTTTTAATTACAGAAGAATGGATACACTTTTTCAATGCTAGTTAAGGATACTATAGTTTTCACGTTCACATTAGATGTATTAACTACAAAAAGGTAAGATGTGTTTTCAATTCTGGTGCCGCTCTGCACACACAAGCTTGTTATTAGCTAGCTAGCCCTGGTCCAACCTTAAGTCAACTCTAGGATGTTCAAAGACATTCAAAGTTCCTCCATAGAAGCCGCTTCTCCATATGTATATTTCTGTGGGCCTAATTCAGATAATGCATGTCATAACAAGATGCCCAGCGCTTCAAGCCAAGCCTTCACCACCCTCTCTCGCTCTCTCTCCACCCACAAAATGTCAGTCGCATCCTACACTTATCTGTCCATCGCACATGTAAACAACTATAGCTTCCCGCTCCTAAGTTGCTCTAGCTGCACTGATTGGTGAAGTAGTTTAATGTTGAGCTAAATGTAAAAGGAACAGAAAGGAAAGATATAAACCAGTACTTTTTTTGGTTCGAACCGGTTCAGAACAATGGAATGGAACGGAAAGAATGATGGTTCTGTTCAGAATGAAACTATTGAAAACTGATTTAGGTTCCAAACCCTACTGCGAGGTAAGACCACTTTTCCAAATATCTTTATTTAGCTAGCTAGCAAACTTTGTTTTATATATTTGTGTTTGTAGAAAATCTGTTGATTTTAAATAGCTATCTTTTATACTAAGTAGCAGGGGCGTAACTTTGACTGAGGACCACATTCTGAAGTTGCATTTTTATCCCCCCCAGTTTTATCATTGGAATGTGATACAAAATGAGGCAACGGTGTGCTTTAGGACCATGCGGATGCCTCCAAGCGGTCGGGTAGGCTGTTTGGAGTTTTTGTTATTTATTTTCTTTGTATTTTTGTATTTCTTTAATTTTTTGGGGGGAGGGGGGGTAGATCAGCTTTAATATTGCAGATAGATTGTAATGTAACTTCCATCAATGTAATTGTCTGCATCACTTCCAATCCCCCATATGTTTTTTTTCTCGCAAATATATATAAATATATATATATATATATATATATATATATATACATACACATACATACACACACATATACATACATATACATACAGTGAGGGAAAAAAGTATTTGATCCCCTGCTGATTTTGTACGTTTGCCCACTGACAAAGAAATGATCAGTCTATAATTTTAATGGTAGGTTTATTTGAACAGTGTGAGACAGAATAACAACAAAAAAATACAGAAAAACGCATGTCAAAAATGTTATAAATTGATTTGCATTTTAATGAGGGAAATAAGTATTTGACCCCCTCTCAATCAGAAAGATTTCTGGCTCCCAGGTGTCTTTTATACAGGTAACGAGCTGAGATTAGGAGCACACTCTTAAAGGGAGTGCTGCTGATTTCATGAGCAGCATGAATATCCGTGTTTGAAGCGGGCCTTTAGGCCTATTTATTTGGCAAGACAGCTGTGCATGGCTGCATCTCACTGTAGTAGGCTGTAGGCTGTTTTGGTTATTCTCATTTTGTTTACTGCGTTTGTTTACTGTTAATGTAACTAGCTTAAATATAGATTGTGTCATGCCTTTATCGATCTGATATTTTGTTTATAGGCCTATAGTAGGCCTACCACTGTTGTGCCGGTATTCTAAGCCAAACTGCTATTCAGTATTTTTGTTTGCATGACTAACTAGGCTACAACTTTCAGCATTTATGTAGTTTGCATTATTTTGGTAAGACAGCTGTGTGTACTGCTGCATTCACGTAGGGTATTTTACCTATTACAAACAGCCTATCTATCTTGTAGCCTATAGGCTATGGGGGAGATGGGCTACAGATTTCATGCCAACATTTCACTTCAAAAGCACTCAATGGTCCCGGAGTCTTGGCATGTGAACTTTATGTTTATTGTGGTATAGCGTGTTACAAGCAGAATTCAGTATATTTCCAATGCAAGAAAACCCCCAAATTGTACCCCATCACCGATTTCAACTGCCCCCCTTAGTCACTTTATCCAAGTTGTGGCCTATACCAGGGAAATACATAAGGGGAAGGATCGTAGGACCAAATCATAGTAAACCTTGTTGCAGTGAGGTTATTGTAGCAAAACAGTACCTATTGAATACCAATGTAGGCCTCTATGTGTAAATGAATTGATTTGTTGCTGAATTACTACATTTGTGATAGGTACTTTATCCTTAGTTTTTCTTGTTCCATATCAGGCTACCATGGTGTGGACCTCTGTCAAACAACTTCCTCCCAGCAGCACCAGAAATGCGAGCTGAGCTTCCAAAAATCCCATCAGGAGGTAAGACAAACAAATATTTTCCATGTTAACAATGCACAATTCATTATCTGATTATGCAATTTTTATTCTCATAATATCTCAATTACAAGCAGTATGTTGCCCTTCTTTTTTAAAGCTCCATTCCTCTGGAATCTCTACAATCATGTCTCCTTTGTGTGAATCGGTCTCCCTTCTGTCTCCTGATTCTGCCTCTTCAATCTCCACATCCTGTTACTCATTCTTTCCTCTTCCTGCAGACAAAATCCTGTGTCTAGTGACAGACATGCATTGAAGTAGAAATAGAGTGCATAGACTCAATCTGTTGTGGAACAGAACACGGTCATGTCTATGCATTCTATTTCTATGTCGATGCAATGTTGTCTAGAAAGTTAACCTCTTTTACGCCAAGCCTGTAGTCGCAACCTGTCCATCATTGCTTTATCATCATACTCACAGAATTTGACATGCTCGTGCTTTTGGGTTTAAAGTATGGAGAAAAAATATATATGCCCTCACTAACTGTAAGTCGCACTGGATAAGAGCGTCTGCTAAATGACTAAAATGTAAATGTAAATGTACCTTTCTTTCTTTTCGATCTAAAACTTGATCTAAAAACTGTCAGTCGGAACAGAACTGTAGCGTGTAGCGTCTAACAATTGGATTGGATTATTTCTGCCAACGCTCGGCAATGCAAACTACGCATTCCTTATCAGTATCAGAACCGTCCCCCAACCACGGATATACCCTCCCGCGTGATAAAAGTGTAGTTGCAAAACAGCCACAAGACACAGGTCGCCAAATGGCTGTGGGCTACACTAGTTCATTTAGCAGACAAGATTTGCTTAGAATTCCTTGGCATTATTTTATATTACTTTATAGTATGAAGAATACAATTGAACAAAGCTGAATAAAATAGAAAGGATATTTTCTCCAAACGATTTGATGGAGTGCGCACATGCGGCTAATCTGTATTGAGCGGTTAACAAAGGAATAGGTACTCTTATATGCTTAATTTAGAGTTATTAATGTAACTTTAGTTGTTCTACAAACGTTGGGCTATATGTTTTGATTTTTAATACATTGTAAGGCTGCATGATGCGACTCTAATGAAGATTTGAAAAAGTCACTTGAAAGGCTCTGCCTTGTTTGAACTAGTGTAGCCATTCGGCATAGACAGATCAGGACCTAACATAAGGACAACTCAGAGTATGTTATTCTGTTCTTCTGAAATAGACTACATTTTCTTCATATCATGCTTCTTTAGACCTGTCTAAAATAAATAATGGATTTATTGTGAAGGTGTAGGCTATATTACATGGATTTATTAGACTTTTTAAAATGTAGATGTTCCAAAGGTCTGCATCAGTTGCTTGTAGGCTATGTGTGGATGCCAGGAGAGCTACAGTGGGGGGAAAAAAGTATTTAGTCAGCCACCAATTGTGCAAGTTCTCCCACTTAAAAAGATGAGAGAGGCCTGTAATTTTCATCATAAGTACACGTCAACTATGACAGACAAATTGAGATTTAAAAAATCCAGAAAATCACATTGTAGGATTTTAATGAATTTATTTGCAAATTATGGTGGAAAATAAGTATTTGGTCACCTACAAACAAGCAAGATTTCTGGCTCTCACAGACCTGTAACTTCTTCTTTAAGAGGCTCCTCTGTCCTCCACTCGTTACCTGTATTAATGGCAACTGTTTGAACTTGTTATCAGTATAAAAGACACCTGTCCACAACCTCAAACAGTCACACTCCAAACTCCACTATGGCCAAGACCAAAGAGCTGTCAAAGGACACCAGAAACAAAATTGTAGACCTGTACCAGGCTGGGAAGACTGAATCTGCAATAGGTAAGCAGCTTGGTTTGAAGAAATCAACTGTGGGAGCAATTATTAGGAAATGGAAGACATACAAGACCACTGATTATCTCCCTCGATCTGGGGCTCCACGGAGGTACAATATCTGCGCGCAGAGTAGTAGCCATGGACCCACTATCTAACATCCCCTTCAGCTCAACTTTATCCTGTACTAGCACGGTGGTGTAAAACAAACTGTCATTCTGAGTAACTCTCATTGTGTTCTGAAAAATTACTGTGTTGTTCTTGGGTACTGACTCACAAAAGTAAGAATAAACAGATTGGATATCATCATCAGTGGAGGAAAAATAAGAATGCCCCACATTGCCCTCCTCAGAATGGAGGCTTTCTAATTTTCCTGAGACCTGCCAGTCTGTCCACATGCAGGGTTCTGTCGCTGCCCAGCCTCACTACAGTCAAAGCTCATGTGGCCCGGAGAAAAGCACTTGAAGCACAGCTGGTGCATCTGACAGTGAGCTTTGGTCCAGTGATTAGTGCTTCCACAGACAGCGCACTCACGCTGACGTTTGTGGAACTGTTTACGGGGCCCTCTACATTTAACATGTTTTAGTCATTTAGCAGACGCTCTTATCCAGAGCGACTTACAGTTAGTGCATACGTTACTTTTTTTCTTCTCATACCCCCCGTGGGAATCGAACCCACAACCCTGGCGTTGCAAACACCATGCTCTACGAACTGAGCCGGCCATTCCCTCCACTACCCTAGGCGACGCTGGTCCAATTGTGCGCCGCCCCATGGGTCTCCCGGTCGCGGCCGGCTACGACAGAGCCTGGATTCGAACCAGGATCTCTAGTGGCACAGCAGTGCCTTAGACCACTGCGCCACTCACAGACTGAGTATTGCTGAGTATTGCTGACCAGAGCCTTCTCTTAGCCTTCTCTAAGTCAAAACTTTCTTTAATGTCCCACCCTCAGATACAGATGGTGCCTGGTCTGGTTCACGGCCACATTGAGAAAAAGATGACACATTAGGTCTTTTCACAGGACCCACTCCCTCCTGAGGGCAGTCAAAAACGTCAGCCACCTGCTGTGAAAGTTGTGTTCTACATGCTTTACGTTCCCTTAACAGTTCATCCAACCGATCCTGTACCTCACTGGCTGTCCAGTCACAAATGGGTTTGCTCTTGAACACTTGGGCCAACTCTTTATCAGGACAGTTGCGTACAAACATGACTGCCAACTCTGAGCACTGATTGGGTAAGGTCCTGCCCTCACTCACAAGGTACTGTTCGGCTGCCTCTGCAGCTTTGTTAAAGCCTAATCCAGAAATCTATTGGACCCTCATTAGCATATGGTTTGATTGAATAGAAATCAGCTAATGGCATACCTGAGCAGACAGTATCCCCAAAGTGTTGCTTGAAAACACTGAACACCGCCTTAACATCTGTGACAACAAGGTTGTTACGCTTCCAGACTTTGGTCACATCCCGTGCCCTCCCCATGAGCCTAGACATCACCTCCCCAACATTCCCAGACCCAGTGTAACCCCTCTTCTCTAGGTAGACTTCCATGAACTCCTCCCACTGCAGGACAGAGTACTTATCTGAGCCATCACCCCTAAAAAGAGGTGGAGCACTAACATCTGACTTCACAACCAGATTCAGCTTGGACGCATCAATAAAGGTTGACCCACACTGCTCAGGCAGGGGAAACTGCTGGGGTTGGTGAGGGGGGACGGGCAGGAGAAAGACTTGAAACCCCAGGCTGCAGTAAACTCGCTCTGATAGATTCTCCTATCTCTGAACCAATCTGCTTAATAAGGTCACTAAGCTGACTCGGAGGCGTCCCATTATCACCGAGTACTGTGGATGATGGTACATCAAAAGACAGAGGTGGGATACCCTGGTCAGGTGGAACAAACAGCCTACCCCTCCCAGTGCTTGCAAACTCAGGACTAGCAAACGCTCTACTCCCAGGAGCTGACTGTACAATTGGTGTAAATGGAAGGACACCCCTCCCTCTACCCACACTAAAATCCCCAGCATAACACGTTTTATGGATTTGAGAATCTTCCATGGCTCAACAGAGCACTAAAATACAATGTAATTTAGTGCATTCAAATACCAAAAAAAAAAAAATGCAATAAACAAATTCATCCAAAACATACAAATAAGCACGAATATCTGTATCTAATGAATATGCTACATTCACTTTCACTGTTTACAGTATATATTCACTTACAGTAAACCATCAACAAATTCACATGCGCAGGTCGTGCACCTCATCCACATGCACAGCTCCGGCGGTCGGCTTGAGCTGACCAGTCGGCAGGTCACGTAATTAGGACACTGCCACAACTGGAATTCTGATGGTTGGATAATTTTTATTCGACCTGCACACGAAGAGACACACACAATATGTTAGCTCTTGGTGCAGCCACAGCTCTCGGGCACCTTGCTAGTTAAGTCAGGCAAAAGAGAACAGGTGCTGCATGCTCACATTCTGTGCCTAACAACACACTATACAATACAAGTAAAATGATATACAACATAATTCTGACAAAATAAAAGACATACCTGCACACCACGAGACAACACACAATAGGTTAGCCCTTGGTGCAGCCACAGCTCTCGGGCACCTGCGTGAGCACATACAAACTCACTCAAACACTGCCCCAAATACTCCCGAGTTACAATAGGTACCCTAATTAGCGAGCTCGGTGAAAGTTGTTAACATACATCTTTATATTGTCCACATTGTAACAAAACCTGTAGTTGCGTAACAGCACTTTGTGTAACTTTACCACAGTTTTATATTGACAAATTACGGCGCCAAGGACAACATACCTTGCTAGTTGAAGGTCAGGCAAAAGAGAACAATAAGAGGGTACATAAATACAGATAACCCGCGATGGACCAAACCAAAATATACACAACTTTTACAATTAGGTGTATTTGCAATATAGATACATAAAAATGTTTGTACACCAAAAAATAACATTAGCTATGCAGCTGTAATTAAATAAAGAAACCACATTGAATTATTATTATTATTAACTTATTAACATCCCCTCTTGACCTGGCCTACTTGAACTGTCCTTGTGTGCAATTTGGTGCATAATCTAGGGGAACAACATCACACTACTACACATATAATTCAAGTCATACCTTTATTGTCATTCATGCTCTTATTTTTAACCTAGTAGTTTTGCAAAAGTGTAACCTGCGTCAATTCTAGGAAATATTGGAATAACGTGCTTAAGAGGAGCCCTGACACGCACAACAGGATAACACAACTACCACATTTTCAATTGACAATCATTGATTTAAATGGATGTGGTCAATAGATTTGTATAGGCATATATACTAATTTAATTTAACTTGTAAGCCAAGGTTGGATTAGTAGGTCTATGCAACATGCACCTGGATAACCGCGTCATGAATCGGAACGGGCTCCAACGTCCTCATATACACATTATGACAAAATAAAGATCTTAATATTTCACGAAATAAAGACATAGAAGAAAACAGGTTCTAGAAACTCAATTTCTCCATGGCAATAGAATGTAAACATGTAAATTGCGCCAAACATATCCAAATATCGCCTACAACTCAATTCTCAGCGCAGCATATTGGACGACTCCACAGGCATTGATCATTCGCGACTTTAAGTCATTCCTGTTATCTCTAGAGCATCCCGTTTATTTATAGCGCTGCATTTCGTCCCCCTCTGACCATGGATAGGGTTGGGAGCATTCCTGAGTTCACTTATGGTCCCACTAAGGTAATTTTAGGAGATATTCCTTTTGGCATACTGTAAATGCCTGTGCATAATGTACCTAATAAAGTATAATTATTTTAATTATCTTCAAAGGAATTCTGTAGAAGCAGCCTTTATTTTCAGACTCTGCAGGCCTGCTGGGAGGAAGCATATTACAATAAACAGGTAAGATTCATCCCACAAAAACAGTAACCACAGAAAAAAAGAGATAGATTTAATCCCAAAACAAGAGTTTTATTTCAAGACAGTTTAGAGAAGATGGTCATAAGAGTTTTTAATATCACTTGCAAATTGTGAGACATGAGCAGTTGTGAAATGTTGCGAGAGGCCCTTCTGAAAGCACATTATATGGTCGCACGGTCTCACACTTACCTCATCTTGCAGAAGAAGCTCATGGTCCACTATCTGCTGCTCCAGAGTCGAGGCCAGGTCTCGCCCCATGTCACCATGGAGCACATGAGCGACTGGCTGGTGTCTCAGGGCAAAAAATCCCTTAGGGAGAGGTGAGTACCACGTCAGCTCTCACCTTCACTGCCATTCTCTGTCACCAGCAGCACTCCAGGAGGTGTGGGTAAAATAAACAACAGATAAATAGGAAGCCAGGAAAGTTGAAATGCTTTGTGTTTTATTTGAAGGGTGTGGAAGGAAACCCTGGAGGAGGGGAACGAACTCGCTCGGCTGGTAAGAGAATGAGAGTTAGAGACTTAGACTATCAGTCAGTGAGCTCTTTTCTAGCCTTTCAACAACTAGTCAGTACAGCAGAATATATCTGTTGTGAAATTACACTAATGGGACTTCCTGTTTCCTACGGCAGACCTGGGAAGTAAACACCTGCCTAAAAATGATTGACATGGAGCACAAGGCTGTCTGCAAGCTCCGCCGCTCTATGCACACCACCTCTCCAGCTGGCGCTGACATGTGAGTTCCATGTACTGCCCTGCATACAGCTTGCTCCATTCATCTACACATCTGGAGCTATGCAGAAAATAACTAGGGCAGTGTTCTCTGTGTGAACATTGCACATCGTTTAGCTTTCTCTGCTGCTTTTTGTTGATTTCAGCGACCCCAAGGTCCACATCATCGTGGAGAGAGCTGTGAGGAGCATTCTGGACAAGCTGTCCAATAAGCCCTGTAGCAACCTGCTCAGCCCATCCCAGGTGGTGGTGGAGCTGGTGCCCAGGATCCTCCTGGCCCTGTGGCTTCAGCCAGAGGAAGGCCATTCAGATCACCCCATCCTCCTAAGCGGGATGGCTGTGAGTATGGTGGTGGCCGTAGGGGAGAAGGTCTCCAACACGTTGAAGGCCTCTTCTCCTCACACCCCTTTCTCCCGGGCTGCTGCTTTTGACTCTGTGAGGTCGATCCTCGGGAGAATCAGCCAGTCCTTCTCCCTGGATGACCTCAAGACCCCTTTTTTTATGAGCTCTGTCTGTGCCTTTGTGGCGGACGAGGTGAAAAGCTACTTCCAGCCTACTGCAGACACCCTGCGAGTTCCCCCTGTCCTAGTGGTGGCCTTCTCCGCCACACTACCAGCTGATATCCAAGCAGGTGAGTAACACTCATAGAGAGCACTCTGACAGATGCCTTTTGTCATGACATCCTGGTGCCTTGTAGTAGTAGAGCCAATCAGGATTTTAATTGTCACCCCTAACACAGAGAAAGACCCGGCTTCTGCCCATCAGGAGCTTGTGGACATCACCCCAAACACAGAGGCAGACCCGGCTTCTTCCCACCTAGAGATTGTGGACATCAACCCTAACAAAGAGGCACACCTGGCTTCTTCCCACCTGGAGGTTGTGAACGTCACCCCTAACACAGAGGCTGAGACGGCTTCTACCCACCTGAAGTTTGTGGACATCACCCCTAACACAGAGTCAGACCCTGCTTCTTCCCACCGTATGGTTGTAGACATCACCCATAACTCAGAGGCAGACCCAGCATCTTCCCACCTGGAGGTTGTGGACATCACCCCTAACACAGAGGCAGACCCGGCTTCTTCTCACCTGGAGGTTGTGGACATCACCCCTAACAAAGAGGCACACCTTGCTTCTTCCCACCTGGAGGTTGTGGACATCACCCCTAACAAAGAGGCACACCTGGCTTCTTCCCACAAGGAGCTTGTGGACATCACCCCTAACACAGAGGCTGAGACGGCTTCTACCCACCTGAAGTTTGTGGTCATCACCCCTAACACAGAGTTAGACCCGGCTTCTTCCTATCAGGAGGTTGTGGAAACCACCCCTAACACAGAGACAGACCCGGCTTCTTCCCAGCTAGAGATTGCGGACATCAATTCTAACAAAGAGGCACACCTGGCTTCTTCCATCCTGGAGGTTGTGAACATCACCCCTAACAAAGAGGCAGACCCGGCTTCTTCCCACCTGAAGGTTGTGGACATCAACCCTAACACAGAGGCAGAGCCAGCTTCTTCCCACCTGGAGGTTGTGGACATCATCACTAACACAGAGGCAGACCCAGCATCTTCCCACCTGGAGGTTGTGGACATCACCCCTAACACAGAGGCAGACCCGGCTTCTTCCCACCTGGAGCTTGTGGACATCACCCCAAACACAGAGGCAGATCCTGCTTCTTCCCACCTGGAGTTTGTGGACATCACCCCTAACACAGATGCAGACCCGGCTTCTTCCCCCCTAGAGGTTGTGGACATCACCCCAAACACAGAGGCAGATCCTGCTTCTTCCCACCTGGAGCTTGTGGACCTCACCCCTAACACAGATGCATACCCTGCTTCTTCACTCTTGGAGGTTGTGGACGTCACACCTGAAGAAAAGCCTCTCATGGTGGCCGTCTACGCCACTCTGCCATCTGACATCCAAGCAGGTGAGTAAGACTTATAGAAAGCACTCTGACAGGTACCGTTCATCATGATAACATGTAAAGTGTTGGTCCCATGTTTCATGAGCTGAAATAAAAGATCCCATTCAACTGGCCAGTGTTTAGAACCTACGGTTTGCATTTATTTACATTCTGTCCCGCTTTTGTCCCTTTCCAGAGGATGTTGCTGTGGTCACCCTGGACGTCACCCCACACGTCACCAAGGGACGTGACCCTGGATGTTCCATGCAGGGCGAGGAAAGGGGCAGTCCAGCGTTTTTTTGCAGGCTTTGGAGGGCAGTGTGCTGCTGCGCTTGCCACAAGGAAGAGGAGGAACAATATTAATTATTCATTAGACCAGAAACAGGATTGAACCATAGACCATTAAATTCTTTGCATTATAGTTGCCTTCAATTCTGATTTTCTTCTGTTTAATTCTTAATTAATTTCAGAACATTTCTCTAAACTTTGTGGAGTAGGTTGTATAAATAAGTGGGAAACATCCCAATCCCAATTTTAATGCTTTTAATAATTAACTTATTACATTTTTTTTAGATGTATTATTTGACAAAAAAGTGGAGGGCGCGACAAAAAAACTTTAATCATCATAGAAAACTCTTGCTCACTATTAAAAAAGCATTGTTTTATTTAAGCAAGGTTAAAAGATTAACGTTTCGTTCTAGTCTATGCGATATGCAAGTTGTGTTTGCCCAGTTAAAGGGGGACCCAGACTCACCCTGGTTCTTGAGGGTTGCAGACACTAAATAATTATCATTTGAAATAAATGGCACTTTTCAAGTCTTGACTAAAAATCTTTAATGAATATGAATTTAAATACAATTGACTTGAGGTTCAGAGCAGGCAGGCTGACTGGCTTGCCCTGAAGGCCCTCTGCCTCTACCTCTGTGTGGTTAATCTCAGCCAAGAGGTTGTATGGGTTGTCTGTCTCTCTCTGGGTGTGAATCACTATCACTATGACCTCTCGCTCCGCCTGCCCGTTGGCCTGATTAGAAGGCTTCCCCTCTCATTCCTTGTTCACAGGAGCAGGGGTGATGGCATCCGGGGTAACCTCCTCCTCTCCTGTATCTAACCCATCTTTCTGGATGTGAGTTCGACTGAGGTCACTCGTTCTCTCTCCCAGGGTGTTGGATAGTTTCTCCTCCTCTGTGTCTTGTGTATTTTCTACATTGTAGAATAATAGTGAAGACATCAAAACTATTAAATAACACATATGGCATCATGTAGTAACCAAAAACGTGTTACACATATCAAAATATATTTCAGATTTGAGATTCTTCAAAGTAGCCACCCTTTGCCTTGATCACAGCTTTGTACATACAGAATAATACGAAATGTTCTGAGACCAGGTTGCGCTTTCACCTCCCCCGGTAAGAGGGGAATAAGGCAACCTCAGAGTTACATTCAAGGATACTTTATTGACACACACGGATGAAATTGACATGGAAAGGTAGTGGAATGATAGTGGTCCTGTAATGGACAGATAACAGGGGTAATGAATATGCACAATAACTGATAGCACAAGTAGAGCAACAACGCTATTAACAAAGGAAGGGCTGTATTAATGGCATAATGCTACCTGCGGAGTATTACACAACACAGTAAAACACAGAGAGGCAACTTACAATAGGCAATGGTAGTAAATATAAAGAACAACAAGTAAGAATAATATACATGTTACAAACTCACTTTGCGCACGTACACTATCCCACGGTATCTCTGTGCATTCAAATTGTCATCGATAAAATGCAATTGTGTTCATTGTCCGTAGCTTATGCCTGCCCATACCATAACCCCACTGCCACCATGGAGCATTCACAACGTTGACATCAGCCAACAGCTCGCCCATACGCTGCTTTACAAGTGGTCTGAAGTCGTGAGGCCAGTTAGAAGTACTGCCAAATTCTCTAAAGCCGCCTTGGCTTATGGTTGAGAAATTAACATAAACGTATCTGTTAACAGCTCTGGTGGACATTCCTGCAGTCCGTAAGCCAATTGCACGCTGCCTCAAAACTTGAAACATCTGTGCATTGTGTTGTGTGACAAAACTGCACATTTTAGAGTGGCATTTTATTGTCCTCAGCACAAGGTGCACCTGTGTAATTATCATGCTGTTTAATCAGCTTCTTGATATGCCATATTTGTCAGGTGGATGGATTATCTTGGCAAAGGAGAAATGCTCGCTTACAGGGATGTAAACAAATTTGTGTACACAATTTGAGAGAAATAAGCTTTTTGTGCGAATGGAACATTTCTGGGATTTTTATTTCAGCTCATGAAACATGGGACCAACACTTTACATGTTGCGTTTATATTTTTGTTCAGTGTAGTTATTAGGTTGGGAGATTGGGATCCTATCTGGGCTAGCTAAAGCCATCTTCATGGTTAGTAGTATGACAGAGAAAATATAACAAGACAAATTTAAACATCACAAATCTGAGGGGGCAAGTGACCCTGTGCCCCCTTTGGGCATGACGTCTCTGCTATCAACCACATCATTCTGTCTCCGTGAATATTCAAAACAGACACATTCATTCAGGTCTGGTACTGGTCCTACCATATAGATCAGGGATGGACAATTCCAGTCCTTGGGGGTCGGAGGGGTGTCACACTTTTTCCCCATCCCTAGCAAACACAGATGATTAAACTTATTGCATTCTAAACTGAAACCCATGAGTACTTGATTATTAGAGTCAAACGTGTTAGCTGGGGCTGGGGAAAAGTGTAACACCAATCAGGTCCCGAGGACTGGAGTTGCCCATCCCTAATATAGATGCTCTGTTTGCACGCATCGAGGGATGTGGTGAGTGACAGTGGAGACAAGGGAGCACACAGAAACAGCTTTGTCCTTTAGAAAGTCGTCATAATCCTTAAATAAATATGATATGTATGCAAGAAATGCAGAGCCACTTCCAAAAACATATTGACAGAGTCTAGTATCTAGTAATCTAATCAATTAGTTTTCAACCCCTTTGTTATGGCAAGCCTAAATAAGCTCAGGAGTAAAAATGTGCTTAACAAGTCACATAATCAGTTAGATGGACTCACTATGTGTGCAATAATAGTGATTTTTGAACGACTACATAATCTCTGTACCCCACACATGCAATTATCTATCAGGTCCCTCAGTCGAGCAGTGAATTTCAAACATAGATTCAACCATGAAGACCAGGGAGGTTTTCCAATGCCTCGCAAAGAAGGGCACCTTTTGGTAGATGGGTACAAAAAAGCAGACATTGAATATTCCTTTGAGCATGGTGAAGGTATTAATTACGCTTTGGATGGTGTATCAATACACCCAGTCACCACAAAAATACAGGTGTCCATCCTAACTCAGCTGCCAGAGAGGAAGGAAAACGCTCAGGGATTTCACCATGAGGCCAATGGTGACTTTAAAACAGCTGCTTTGATAGGAGAAAACTGAGGATGAATCATCAACATTGTAGTTACTCCACAATACTAACCTAATTGACAGAGTATGCACTCACTAACTGTAAGTCGCTCTGGATAAGAGCGTCTGCTAAATGACTAAAATGTAAATGTAAAAGAAGGAAACCTGTACATGCATTGTGTTTGCAATCAGGCACTAAAGTAAAACTGCAAATAATGTGGCAAAGAAATGAACTTTATGCCCTGAATACAAAGCGTAATGTTTGGGGCAAATCCAACACAACACATCACTGAGTACCACTCTTCATATTTCCAAGCATGGTGGTGGCTGCATCATGTTATGGGTATGCATGTCATTGGCAAGGACTAGATACTTTTTTAGGATAAAAATAAACGGCACAGAGCTATGTACAGGCAGATTCCTAGAGGAAAACCTGGTTCAGTCTGCTTTCCAACAGACACTGGGAGACAAATTCCCTCTTCAGCAGGACAATAACCTAAAACACAAGGCCAAATATTCACTGGATGTCACGATCGTCGTATTGAATAGACCAAGGCGCAGCGTGATGAACGAACATGGTTAACTTTATTATCTTTAGTGATAATAGAAACAACAATCAACAAAACAACAAACGACTCGTAACGTCCTCGGTAACAATGACCAAACCAACTGGAACAAAAACCCACAAACACAAAGGGAAAACAGACAGTTTAAATATGGCTCCCAATCAGAGACAACCAACGACAGCTGACACTCGTTGCCTCTGATTGGGAGTCACTCCCAGCCAACATAGAAATAAACACAACAGAATGAACACACCCTGGCTCAACATATAGAGTCCCAGAGCCAGGGTGTGACAGTACCCCCCCCTAAAGGCGCGGACTGCGACCGCGCCTCAACTTGAACAAAACAGGGGAGGGCTGGGTGGGCATACCTCCTCGGCGGCGGTTCTGGCTCCGGCCTTGCCCACCACCCTCCAATAAACCCCCCATAGCGCCTCTGGTCCAGTCTGGCCCCGCTGGCTGGAGCTGAACTGGACTTAGCAGGAGCGGTTAGCTTCAGCTCCGTAGTGGAGCAGTTGACCGGTACCTTACCAGGCACCGGTGACCCAGGCACGGGTTGTGCTGGACTGACGACGCGCACCCCTGGCCTGGTGCGTGGAGTAGGAACGGGCCGAACCAGGCTGACGACTTGCACCCCTGGCTTGGTGCGTGGAGTAGGAACGGGCCGGACCAGGCTGACGACTCGCACCCCTGGCTTGGTGCGAGTGGCAGGAACAGGCCGGGCCGGGCTGGCGACGCGCACCGTAGACTTGGTGCGAGTGGCAGGAACAGGCCGGGCCGGGCTGACGATGTGCACCCCTGGCTTGGTGCGTGGAGTAGGAACGGGCCGGACCAGGCTGACGACTCGCACCCCTGGCTTGGTGCGAGTGGCAGGAACAGGCCGGGCCGGGCTGGCGACGCGCACCGTAGGCTTGGTGCGTGGAGCAGGGACAGGCCGGACCGGGCTGGCGACGCACACCGTAGGCTTGGTGCGTGGAGCAGGGACAGGCCGGACCGGGCTGGCGACGCACACCGTAGGCTTGGTGCGTGGAGCAGGGACAGGCCGGACCGGGCTGGCGACGCACACCGTAGGCTTGGTGCGTGGAGCAGGGACAGGCCGGACCGGGCTGGCGACGCACACCGTAGGCCTGGTGCGTGGAGCAGGGACAGGCCGGACCGGGCTGGCGACGCACACCGTAGGCTTGGTGCGTGGAGCAGGGACAGGCCGGACCGGGCTGGCGACGCACACCGTAGGCTTGGTGCGTGGAGCAGGGACAGGCCGGACCGGGCTGGCGACGCACACCGTAGGCTTGGTGCGAGGAGCAGGGACAGGCCGGACCGGGCTGGCGACGCACACCGTAGGCTTGGTGCGTGGAACAGGGACAGGCCGGACCGGGCTGGCGACGCACACCGTAGGCTCTACTTTGACCAGTGACCCCCGTAACCTGGTGGCCCTCTGAATACGCCCCTTGTCTGCCTCCGTCAGCCCCGTCGTCCATGCCGTGTGCCCCCCTAAAAATTTTTCTGGGGTTGCCTCTCGCCTGTCCGACGTTGACCCGTTTGGCGCCGCTGCTCCTCTCTCCGGCGCGCCTCCACCGTCTCTTCCCACGGACGCCGATCCATCCCGGCCTGTATCTCCTTCCATGTCCAGGACCCTTTACCGTCCAATATCTCCTCCCATGTCCAGGCTGCCTGCTCCTGGACACGCTGCTTGGTCCTTGTATGGTGGGTTTTTCTGTCACGATCGTCTAACAGAGATGAGGACCACAATAAACAAAACAAGAAACGACTCGTGAAGTCCACGGTAACAATGACCAACACGGAACAAAAACCCACAAACACAAAGGGAAAACAGACAGTTTAAATATGGCTCCCAATCAGAGACAACCAACGACAGCTGACACTCGTTGCCTCTGATTGGGAGTCACTCTAGCCAACATAGAAATAAACACAACAGAATGAACACACCCTGGCTCAACATATAGAGTCCCAGAGCCAGGGTGTGACACTGGAGTTGCTTACCAAGATGACATTGAATGTTTCTGAGTGGCTTAGTTACAGTTTTGACTTAATTCGGCTTGAAAACCTATGGCAAAAAAAAATGGCTGTCTATATAATGTATATTGCATATATTTTACAATCCAGTTGTGCAAAGCTCTTGGAGATTTACCCAGAAAGACACAGCTTTAATCGACTCAGGGGTGGGAATACTTATGTAAATGAGATATTTCTGTATGTAATTTCCAATACATTTGCAAAAATTTCAAAAGCGTGTTTTCACTTTGTCATTATGGGGTATTGTGTGTAGCTGCGTGAGAGAAAATATTATAATTGAATCCATTTTGAATTCAGGCTGTAAGAAAACAACATGTGGAATAAGTTAAGGGGTATGAATACTTTCTGAATGCACTGTATATCTGCAAGAAAGTGATAAATAAGTGACTGTTTGAAAGGGGGTCATATAAACATTGCCTTATTTATATTTTTACATATAACATAAAGTTAATTCTGTCTGAAATAGTCATGCTATAATGGGCGTCGTTTCTCAGACCAAATTTCCATTCTGGCTCAAACAAAGCAATCTGATCATGCTCCAGTCAAAAACAGCTATAGGGAATGCCTATGCATTGTCCAATCTCCTTCACACATTGATTTCATCTTTATTCAGAAAGAAACAAACTTGAAATTAAGTGTTGTTTCAGTATCTTGTTGCAGGTTGTGCAATGTTCAAAAGTGTGTGAGAGAAAAAGCATTAACTTGTGTGTGTGGTGTCAAGTGTGGATGGTCCTATGTATGCAAATAGCCGAGATTGGATATTTCAGCACCATGGACAGCAGCGACATTGGGATAGCGAGATCTGTAATTCAGCAACACATGACACTGGATAGTGGCTGTCTCAGGTGAAGTTGGCATTGGGAAAATCCCATCTAATGGGAAATGAGGCATAGGAGGCAAAAAGACTGAAGGAGAAGACTCCCACAGGAACTCTTGGCTTAACTGTTCTGCCACATTCATTTCAAATGTTACATTTTTCGATTTGTAAATAAAAGGGAACACATCTGCAAATAATGTAAACTGACTTTTCTAACTACACTGTACAGCTTTAGTGTGTCTGTGCGTCATAGGTACAACTGCAAGCAATTCGCTTCTCAAATCCTTCTCAAATGTCTGTTTAATGTGAGAAATAAAATGAAAAACAACTGTTAGACTATTACAATGCGTACTGTCATGAATTATTACTATTCCCAACAAGACAACGAAGTGATGGTCTTTACCCGCCATGGAGACTTATAAAGGCTACTTCCCCCCCACCAAAAGTTCCCAAGCTGAGCGATATTGTTTCTACATCATTATGCATATAATTCAAGTCATACCTTTATTGTCATTCATGCTCTTATTTTTAACCGAGTAGCTTTGCAAAAGTGTAACCTGCGTCATTAATTTGTAGACAAACTGGAATTTGTTGACAACCAAACACAATTCAAAATGACTTTTGCAATACAGTAAATAGCCTATTAACTTGTCGACAAGTTAACACATTTTAACTAAACCAAAAATAAAAGGTAAAGAATAGGATTAAGGCAATGGCTCAGATGAAACTATCCAATTAGATATCCTTTAAATGTTATTTGGTTGCGATGTCAACCAAGCACAACTCAATAATATTTTTGTAATACAGTAAATAGCCTTAAGTTAAGGCTATCTTACAAACTAATGTAACAGTATTTATTCAACCTTAAAATGAGTAATACATCCATGGCCACATTTTGATGTTAGTCTACTGCAACTATAAATGTTTTCTTATGTAATCCACGTTATGACTATAACTACTGTTCCCTGAAGGAGGGAAATGAGGTACAACATGCTGTAGGGAGTTGCACTCTCGTGACTTTGGTTAAAGGATCTACAATCACGCCTGACAAGGCCAATGAAATCCGTGCCTCACTGGAAGCCCCGCCTTCCACAGGTGATAAGTGTGGTGCTCGGATTCATCCATTCAATTTATTACCACTTTTCACTGAGCCCAGGAATGGGTGGCATGGGGCCAAACAGGTGTTGTACCTCGTTTCCCTCCTTCAGGGAACAATAGTTAGTGATAACGTTACGTTCCCTTTCAGCCAGTCATAGGTATCGGTGCCACAGCACCTTGTAACCCAGCTGGAAAGGGGACAGACAGCTCTGAAAAACAGACCCCTTCTGTGGTAACAGATGGGCAATTCATAATTGAATCTAATTCCCATAAATGAAACCAATCGCCTATAGAACCCATAACCTGTATCACTAAGCACCTCATAGGGACTAGTGTACAGTCGTAGTCAAAGTTTTGAGAATGACACAAGTATTGGTCTTCACAAAGTTTGCTGCTTCAGTGTTTTTAGATATTTTTGTCAGATGTTACTATGGTATACTGAAGTATAATTACACGCATTCCATAAGTGTCAAAGGCTTTTATTGACAATTCTATTAAGTTTATGCAAAGAGTCAACATTTGCAGTGTTGACCCTTCTTTTTCAAGACCTCTGCAATCCGCCCTGGCATGCTGTCAATTAACTTCTGGGCCACATCCTGAATGATGGCAGCCCATTCTTGCATAATAAATGCTTGGAGTTTGTCAGAATTTGTGGGGTTTTGTTTGTCCACCCGCCTCTTGAGGATCGACCACAAGTTCTCAATGGGATTAAGGTCTGGGGAGTTTCCTGGCCATGGACTCAACATTTTGATGTTTTGTTCCCCGAGCCACTTAGTTATCACTTTTGCATTATGGCAAGGTGCTCCATCATGCTGGAAAAGGCATTGTTCATCACCAAACTGTTCTTGGATGGTTGGGAGAAGTTGCTCTCGGAGGATGTGTTGGTACCATTCTTTACTCATGGCTGTGTTCTCAGGCAAAATTGTGAGTGAGCCCAGTCCCTTGGCTGAGAAGCAACCCCACACATGAATGGTCTCAGGATGCTTTACTGTTGGCATGACACAGGACTGATGGTAGCACTCACCTTGTCTTCTCCGGACAAGCTTTTTTACGGATGCCCCAAACAATCGGAAAGGGGATTCATCAGAGAAAATTACTTTACCCCAGTCCTCAGCAGTCCAATCCCTGTACCTTTGGCAGAATATCAGTCTGTCCCTGATGTTTTTCCTGGAGAGAAGTGGCTTCCTCGCTGCCCTTCTTGACACCAGGCCATCCTCCAAAAGTCTTTGCCTCACTGTGCGTGCAGATGCACTCACACCTGTCTGCTGCCATTCCTGAGCAAGCTCTGCACTGGTGGTGCCCCGATCCCGCAGCTGAATCAACTTTAGGAGACAGTCCTGGCGCTTGCTGGACTTTCTTGGGTGCCCTGAAGCCTTCTTCACAACAATTGAACCTCTCTCCTTGAAGTTCTTGATGATCCGATAAATGGTTGATTTAGGTGCAATCTTACTAGCAGCAATATCCATGCCTGTGAAGCCCTTTTTGTGCAAAACAATGATGACGGCACGTGTTTCCTTGCAGGTAACCAGGGTTAACAGAGGAAGAACAATGATTTCAAGCACCACCCTCCTTTTAAAGCTTCCAGTCTGTTATTCTAACTCAATCAGCATGACAGAGTGATCTCCAGCCTTGTCCTCGTCAACACTCTCACCTGTGTTAACGAGAGAATCACTGACATGATGTTAGCTGGTCCTTTTGTGGCAGGGCTGAAATGCAGTGGAAATGTTTTTGGGGGATTAAGTTCATTTTCATGGCAAAGAGGGACTTTGCAATTAATTGCAATTCATCTGATCACTCTTCCTAACATTCTGGAGTATATACAAATTGCCATCATAAAAACTGAGGCAGCAGACTTTGTGAAAATGTATATTTGTGTCATTCTCAAAACTTTTGACCACGACTGTAGACTACAGGGAGGAATCAGCAATGAATCCCAGTAATAAGCCACCTATGGGGGAGGAGTGCCTCCTTGTGGACAGAGAGAGAATTGCCCAATTTATTACTCTCCCCCTCGGGAGATTGATTTACCCCTTGAACTCTGAACACCATGGAATGCGTTGTAACAGAGGGGCTTTAAACATGGACAGGCTTCTAAACTAGGTTGGAATTAATGACAATTAATCTTAGTCTTTTAATGCAGGGTTTGATCTAAACGTTAGAAAACCTTTCACGCGTGTGGACCTTCAGGTGTATCTTTAGGTTGCCAGCCCGGGCAAAGCGCATCTGACACTGGGTACAGCTGAAGCATTTCACCCCTGTACACGTTAAAAGGGGAGTGGGTTGCGACATTTAGATTTGTCTCTAAGCTTTCCCTGTAGTCTAAGAAGTCACTAGTGTTGCCCTGCAGTGTCCTTCTCCTAAGTGAGTCTCGTCTGCATTCCATGTCCACTTTCACGGTCTACGACCAGAACCTCCCCTTTCTTATCTAGGCACCCTTCAGAGTATACACAACTACTGTACTTGTTCCAGTCCCCTCTCATTGGATTAATCTGTCTATCTAAGCGCACAGGCACGTCACCAGGTATCATCTCTGTCTCTGTAGCATATGAACAGGACCTGATCATTGCCACTCTGTAACGCTTCACCTGTGTCCCGATTGGACAGAACCGTCCTCGGGCTGGGTTACCGTAAAGTAAATACTCTGAGTGGGGAAAAGGAGGACAGCTCAGTCGCCCCAGCCTTGTTAAAGCCTGTGTGTCTGTCTCTGATTTGAGGACGGGCGCAGCGTTCCACTGACCACCGTGATGCTGAGTCGGGTCCTTGACCTCTCCAGCTTGACCCCAGCACAACAGTGATTGGTTGGCCATCTCTCCATGTTTTGTGTCCCGCTGTCTTCACAAAGCTCCTGTGGCCTCCAGTGAGATGTCCTTCACCTGAGAGAGTGATTGGGGGGAAAGAGGTGGTTAGGTTAGCTTCTGTCAATGCTCAACGGTATACTATTGTGTCAAAAGCTATTCCATACTATTGTCACTGTCTACAATTGGCAAGGATGTAAGGTAACACTTCTCAACTTCTTGATATATTATTTATTAAATCGATGTATTATGTTCCATGCATCACATTCTTTTCATTGAGTAAATAATAGGAAGTGCATTAAACAAGAATTCGGTTATAATATGATATTGTGTCTTTGCTCAAGACAGCCAAGTAATCAGGGGAATTATTGCATACTATCCAAAACCTGACCAAGACCCATTTCTGGATAACGAATCTGAACACGCCGCAAAGGTGAACGAGGTAACAGGCTCGCGCAGCCTCGGCCTTCTGCAATTTGTACCTCTTGACATGCCTCTGTATCTGTCGAGGATCTTGACACTACGCTCTCGCATTGTCCTCTCTGCGCGCTCCCGTGCCACCTTCAGTTCCAGTAGCTGTAGTTTCCTCCGCAATGTCCTGTTTTCTTTCTGGCTTTGAGTTATTTCCAAACGAAACACTACATAGTCTTCGTCTACGAGTTTACAGATGTCTGCCACTGCTGCATTTGCTAGCACCTCCATGATGGAGGCTATTTGATTGTGAAAAACCATACAGTTAGCTGTTGTTAGCAGCTAGCTAGCGTTATCCAGATAACATCTATCAACCAAGTTCTGTCTCCAATGCGAATAAAATACTTCTGCAGTAAGTATGTGATGATGTGCAGTTAAATTAGTCATATTTTGAGCTCCAGGATTTAAATAAATGTCTAAATAACAACAATAAAAACACTAACGTGGAAACTGTTCTACAATACAGAGAAAGGATCTTATTGGTTGGCGTCATAGCTGAAAGGGTGTGCTTAAATGAAAAAGGTCTGCACGCTGTTCTTTGAATTATGGTACTGTTTATTACATTACACATCAAATCTCCCATGATCAGAATCTTTCAAGCTGAGGGCAGACATGTTTAGAAAGAACAGTGTGTTAGCAAGAATACAGAAGAAAAGTATAGAATTACTTTATTCCATCTACATCACCTCAGTAAGGTAAATATTAAACTGTCTTTGTTTGGCCTAGGTCTCTCTAAAAACAGGTATTTACACAAGCATGTTTCAAATGACAAGTTAACAAAGGGATAATGAAGGGTATGTGGATAATTACCCTCTTACCCCAAAACACTTCAGAACTATAATATGTCAACTTAAGAATAGTTTCCAGATATCCCCTGCGTACATCTCGAGCCACACTGCTAAGATTTCTCCCGGTTGTGGACACTCCTATGTCTGATAAGGTTAGTCAGGAAAGAGAAGCTCTTGTAACACAGTTTGCACTTGAAGGGCCTCTCCTTGGTGTGAACGGTCTGGTGCTCCCTCAAATAGTCTGCCCTAGCGAAGCGCTTCCCACATGTGGGGCAGCTGTACGAGCTTGTCGGCGTCCGTCCTATTGCTCGGCCTCCCACGTTGTAACCCAATGATACCAGACGAGGTAGAAGCAGGGAGCCACCACCCTCAGGTGGTTAGTCTTTGAGCTCCCTCCTTGACCTCTAGCCGTTGTTTGGGTGTTGTTTAGATTGTGTGCTGTGTTATAGGCTAGGTACCTCTTGTGTTGAACGCCCATCCTGACCCGGTCTGTATTGGTGGGGTAACCATGAGGTAACTGAGGAAGGCTAGACCCAGGTCCAGGCCTTCTATGAACCCATTCACCAGGCATTAAACAAGATCCTGAAGGAGAAGACAGACTTCCTGTTAGACTCCCACCGGAGGTGTCTCCCACCACTCTCTCTGAAGGCTGAAGCCCAGGGTGACCTGCTCTGTTCATCATGGATACTGTGGAGTTTGTGTCATAGGAACAGGAGGGTCTATCTCTATCAGCCCCAGGCTCTGTTTCATCCCTGCGCTGAGACTGTGAAGAGAAGAGTATGGGCTGCTGACTGGAGCCCTGACTGGAGCCTCTCTGTCTATCTGAAGACCAGTAGGACTGAGGTTGTTTAGTCCACCTGTCCACTGGTTGTGTTCTGTGTGATGGTTGTGGTGAGTCTCTGTCCCTCACGGTTCGGTTCTGTTTCTGACTCGGAAATGAAGCGACGGCTCCTGATCCAGGGTTCTGATCCGGAGCCAAGGTTTGTGACCAGCCACCTCAGAGGTCCAGTCTCGCCTGCCAGCAACACCGGATATCAGCAGGTCCTCATGGACTGCAGACTGTAAACACAAATTGTACAGAAGAGAGGTTTATATAAGAAACTCTTTGCTGTACACACAAAACATGACATGATATTATAAAATGTTAACCACAGTCAAGCCCATCTCTAACACTGGGTTAATGTACCTAATAATAAGGAGCAATTGGCGTTAATCATAAAAAAAATGTCCATATGTGTTGATTCAAGAATGAAGTATGTTTTAGTTCGACTGAGATAAGGGAAACTCAGCCCCTGCTGTCACGAACAGAAGAGGACCCAAGAGCGCAAGTTCAAATTCAGAGTTCTTTATTCAAGGTTACAGGCGGGAAGAGGAGTCCCAGGGGTGTCAGGGGTCTTTCAGGGTCCTCCTGTGGGTACCTGTGCTCGGGGGTCACCAAATGTCCGGGGTGTCCAGTCCAAGTGCTTAGTGTGTGTGTTCCCCAGTGATGGAGCGGCGTATCGGGCTGAGGGTGGTGAAACGTCTGGGCACGCTCATCTGGTGGTCGGAGACCTGGGGAACACACACACAACAGCAATATGAATGGCAGGCAGAAGTACAGATCAGGGCTGGGCAAATATCGTGGTGAGAGACAGAAGGCAGAAACGAGTTACCGGAGGGGCTAAAAGATCGGAGAGTAGTCGAGGTCCAGAAGGCAGGTTGGGATAGACGGGGCAGTAGAACAAGGAGGCAGTCAAGAAAGGATCGGGTATCACAAACAGGAGTCAGAGCGCAGACAGGACAGGTTACTGGTCCGGGTTTGAAGACGATCTGACAGGGCTTGGCTGAAAACCAGGGCTTGATATACTGGGAGAGGTAGTGGGGAAATGCAGTTCAGCTGGCAGAGTAATTAGAACAGAGTGAGGCAAGGTGAGGATGGTGAGTGGAAATGCAGTGCAGCTGGCCAGGTAACAAGAGCAGAGCAGGGCAGGTGGAGCTAGTTAGGCTGAGTAGAGAGAGGGAGGTGAGCAGAGTGGAAGATAATTGAATGCAATTAATGTTGCTACCAGGGAGAGAGAGTGCTCATGACAGGACCCCCACTCCAAGGGACGGCCCCCAGAAGTCCCAAGAACAACATCATGCCGGGAGGGTGGAGGGGAGCAGGCGGCGGGTCAGAACTCCTCCGGGCGGTCCGAGTGAATCTCCTCATCCTCAGAAGGGAGCTGGAGGGTCACGGTCGGGAGACAGGACAGGCACTGAGACAGGAGCAGGGCGGGCCGGACGGCTAGGAACCCCTCTTGGACGGCCCCTACGGATTGCAGGCTGATCAGGATGTAGTCGGTGGAAGTCAGTGATAAGGGTCCGGTCCACTATCCTCCTGGCCGGGATCCAGGTCCTCTCCTCTGGACCATATCCCTCCCAATCAACTGGGTACTGGAGACCCCTACCCCTTCGCCTAGAGCGGAGCAGCCGCCGGACGGTGAAGGCAGGACCGCCATCTACGAGGCGCGGAGGAGGTGGCGCCGGAGCTGCAGGGACCAGGGGACTTTCTATGGACCGGCTTGACCTTGGAGACGTGGAAGGTGGGGTGGACCCGCATGGAAGCGGGCAACTGAAGTCGGACCGCCGTTGGACTGATGACTTTCTGCACAGGAAAAGGACCAATGAAGCGAGGGCCAGCTTTCGTGATACAACCCGCGCGGCAGATCCGGGCAGACAGCCAGACCTTCTGACCAACCCGGGCAGTAGGTGCTGAGTCCTCACGTCGGTTGGCACCGACGGCGTAGCTGGTTCCAGACTTCAGGAGCACAGTGCGAGCCTGGGCCCAATGGCGGCAGCGGCGGGCATACGCAAGAGCAGACGGACAGGTGGCATCCGCCTCCTGGCTGGCAAACAGTGGAGTTGATACCCGTAGACACACTGAAAGGGGGAGAGCCCGGTGGAGGAACTGGTGAGGGAATTATGGGCATATTCCACCCAGAGCAGGTGTTGAGCCCAGGCCCGGGATTTTGGGAAGCCACGACACCTCAGTGCCTTCTCCAGCTCCTGGTTCATGCGTTCAGTCTGGCCGTTTGACTCGTGGGTGGAATCCAGACGATAGGCTGGCGGTGGCCCCAAGGAGATGACAGAACTCCTTCCAAAGGTTGCTGAGAATTGCGGGCCCGGTCTGACACTATATCCTGGGGTAGGCCATGGATACGAAACACATGTTCCAGGACCACCTGGGAGGTCTCTTTAGCAGAGGGTAGTTTGGGAAGGGGCACGAAGTGGGTCATCTTACTAAAGCGGTCAACAATGGTAAGGATGACTGTGTGTCCGTCAGAGGGCTGGAAGGCCCGTACAGAGTCCAGTGAAACTGGGACCAGGGCCTCTTGGGTATGAGTAGGGGTTGCAGCAACCCAGCAGGAGGCTGGTTGGGAGTCCTGTTCGTTACAAGTGGGACAAGCTCGGATGAATTCTCGGACATCCGTCTCATCCCGCCACCAGAACTGGGCTGGGCGGACCCAGATGAAGGGTGCGGGTGATGCGCCCGGATGACAGGCCAGACGGATCACGTGCCCCCACTGAATCACAGGTGACCTGAGATTTGCTGGAACAAACAGACGGTTGGGGCGCTGGTGCTTGGACCTGGCTGGTCCCGAAGAGCCTCCATGACCTGCTTCGATCTCCCAGGTGAGGGCCGCTCACGACCAAGTGGCTGGGAAGAATGGGAGCTGTCATGGCGGTGGTCTCGTCCTTCTGAAACATCGGGAAAGAGCATCAGGTTTGATGTTGCGAGATCCCGGGCGGTAGGGAGAGCGTGGAAATTGAAGCGCGTGAAAGAACAGAGACCACCGCTGTTGACGGGAGTTCAGCCTCCTGGCTGTTTGGATATACTCCAGGTTCTTGTGGTCTGTCCACACTACAGATAGTTCCTTTGACCCCTCTAACCAGTGCCGCCATTCTTCAAGGGCGAGCTTGACAGCCAACAGCTCGCGGTTCCCAATGTCGTAGTTGCATTCGGCAGGGGTTAGCGACGGGAGTAGAAGGCACAGGGGGTGCATCTTGCCATCCTCAGCTGCTCTTTTGAGAAAGCACTGCACCCACTCCACGTCCGAAGCATCTACCTCCACCACAAACTGCCTTGCTGCATCTGGCATCTGGAGGATGGGAGCAGAAGTGAAACATGTCTTGAGGATATTGAAGGCCTTATCAGCAGCTGATGTCCATTGGTACGGTTGTTTAGTGCTGGTTAGCGCCGTGAGGGGTGCAGCCACTGTGCTATAGTTTCTGATGAATCTCCTATAAAAGTTGGCAAAGCCCAGGAACTGTTGCAACTTCTTCCGAGACTCAGGAACTGGCCGGGAAGTGACAAGCTCGACACCTTCGTGAGATCCATCTGAATGCTGCCCTCGGTCACCACATACCCCAGGAATGAAACGGTCTTGGCATGGAACTGGCACTTCTCTGCCTTCACGAAAAGAGAGTTCTCCAGCAGGCGGCGCAGGACCAACCGGACGTGGGTGCGTGTGTTCTGACAGAGTCTTTGAGAATATTAAAATATCGTCAAGGTACACAAACACGAACGTATTTAGCATGTCCCTGAGGATATCATTCACTAGGGCTTGAAAAACTGCTGGGGCATTGGTGAGGCCGAAGGGCATGACGAGATATTCATAGTGGCGGTTGGTGTGTTGAACGCTGTCTTCCATTGTCTCGCCTCCCTCATCCGCACCAGATGGTAGGTATCGCGAAGGTCCAGCTTAGTGAATACAGTGGCTCCCTGCAGCAGTTCGAAGGCAGACGAAAGTAAGGGCAGTGGGTAAGCGATTCCTAACCGTGATGTCGTTTCAGACCCGGTAATCTATGCATGGACGAAGAGAACCGTCCTTCTTCCAGACAAAGAAGAATCCCGCGCTCCTGCGGGGAAGACGACGGTCTAATTATCCCGGAGGCAAGAGAGTCGTTAATGTAGTCCTCACGGCCTTTCTTTCCGGGGCTGACAGTGAATACAGACGACCCTTGGGAGGTGCTGTGCCAGGCAGGAGATCAATCGCGCAGTCACAGGGTCTGTGTGGGGGTAGAGATGTCGCCTTGGATTTGTTGAACACCTCTTTCAGGCTGTGGTAACAGGCCGGAACATTGGATATGTCGGAGGTAGCGCTAGATCCTTCCCGGTGAACGGGCAGGGTGGCCCCCCTTAAACAGGTCTGGTGACAACTCCTTCCCCACTCACGGACTGTTCCTGTCTCCCAGTCGATGTGGGGGTTGTGCTGATCGGAGCCACGGGTATCCAAGAATGAGTGGTTGGCCAGGTGAGTGTAGGAGGTGAAACTGGATGGACTCTGGTGGTTTCCTGACAGCAGGATTGTCACAGGGGCGGAGATATGAGTGACAGTGCCAAGATGATGCCCATCCAGGGCTCGTGCAGGAATGGGTTGTGTCTGTTGATGATGGTTCACGCCCAGTTGCTGTGCAAGCTCAGGGTCCATGATGTTTGCTTCGGCTCGGAATCCACAAGGGGCGGCCAATGTATGAGTCTTGTCAGAAAGCTGAAGGCGGAGATGAAGCAGGGTCTTTCGGATGGAGGGAGACTGAAGGCTTGTTGAGCTCACCCGGATCTCCCCTACACCTGGTGAGCTGCGGCTTTTTGCCCGGACAAGTAGCGACACGGTGATTCTCGCCACCACAGTAGAGGCAAAGGTTGGAGCTAGACGACGCCCGACGGCTCCCGGAGTCAGAGAGGCACGGCCAATCTCCATGGGCTCAGGCTGATTGAGTTGGCTACTGGGACTTGACAGGCAGGGCTGGACAGAAGCGGTATCGACCCGAGTACGGATGGCAGGTTGACTGAGACGGCCCTTCTCCCTCCTCCCGGGTCTGTATACGGCGGTCAATGCGAACGGCAAGGTCAATGGCGGCATCAAGCGTTGAGGGCGGGTCATGGGAAACAAGCTCGTCCTTGACTATAGTCCGCCAGGCTATGGAGAGGCTTGCACCAGTGCCTCTGGGTTAAACGAGCTTTGACTGGCCAGGGTACGAAGTCAATGGAGAGTCTGCCACTGTCCGATTGCCCTGACGGATGGTGAGCAGAGCTTGTGACGCTTCGGCTGTTGGCGAGCCTAGGTCAAAGACCTTTAACATCTCCTCCTCAAAGGCACTGAAGGAGGCACAGGCTGGGGTTTGCTGTCGATCCGTTCCCACAACAAGGCTCGACGGTGAGATGTGTGATGACATACCCCACCTTGGCTCCCTCTGTTGAGAAAGTCCTGGGCTGTAGTGCAAACTGGATTCGGCAGCTGCTCAGAATGGTCTTACTTGCTTCTGGTTGCCATCAAAGCGTTCGGGTTCCCAATCCTTGGTTCAGGAGCGTGGGGATCTGGTGGCAGCACTGCCGGGCCTGCAGCATTGGGACCTCCAGCGGAGGGATGAAGGAGTATCGGTGGTACAGGAACAAAAGGACCAGGGGGGTGCAGGTGGGTAGCCGGGCTTGAGAGTAGTTGCAGGGCTTGGGCTAACTGTTGTTGCTGCAGTTGGAACTGTTGTTGCTGCTGGTTGAATAGCTGGAGAAGGGAAGCGATGTCGCCAGCCATCCGATTTATGTCTCCCCTCAGAGCGTTCCAGTCGCTGTAGGGCAGTCCTCTCTGGCTCTTCCTCCATCGTGGTCAGGAGTGCGCTGGGTCCATGATGGTCAGATCGGCTCTGTCACGAACAGAAGAGGACCCAAGAGCGCAAGTTCAAATTCGGGAGTTCTTTATTCAAGGTTACAGGCGGGAAGAGGAGTCCCAGGGGTGTCAGGGGGTCTTTCAGGGTCCTCCTGTGGGTACCTGTGCTCGGGGGTCACCAAATGTCCGGGGGTGTCCAGTCCAAGTGCTTAGTGTGTGTGTTCCCCAGTGATGGAGCGGCGTATCGGGCTGAGGGTGGTAGAAACGTCTGGGCACGCTCATCTGGTGGTCGGAGACCTGGGGAACACAACTAACAGCAATATGAATGGCAGGCAGAAGTACAGATCAGGGCTGGGCAAAATATCGTGGTGAGAGACAGAAGGCAGAAACGAGTTACCGGGAGGGGCTGAAGATCGGAGAGTAGTCGAGGTCCAGAAGGCAGGTTGGGATAGACGGGGCAGTAGAACAAGGAGGCAGTCAAGAAAGGATCGGTATCACAAACAGGAGTCAGGCGCAGACAGGCAGGTTACTGGTCCGGGTTTGAAGACGATCTGACAGGGCTTGGCTGAAAATCAGGGCTTGATATACCGGGAGAGGTAGTGGGGAAATGCAGTTCAGCTGGCAGAGTAATTAGAACAGAGTGAGGCAAGGTGAGGATGGTGAGTGGGAAATGCAGTGCAGCTGGCCAGGTAACAAGAGCAGAGCAGGGCAGGTGGAGCTAGTTAGGCTGAGTAGAGAGAGGGAGGTGAGCAGAGTGGAAGATAATTGAATGCAATTAATGTTGCTACCAGGGAGAGAGAGTGCTCATGACACCCTGCAATGATACAATATTTACTCTGTGCTGACTTTCTGTATTTAATTTCAACAAAATTGTCATACACTCACATAACGTGAAGTACTTTTATTACATGAAACGATACATGTGACAAGTATAATCATTTCCCACTATGGTAACACTATATTTTCTGTAAATCTGATACCCTCACTTTGATAAAATGAATTTTGGAATACTCTGGAAAAGGTTCAACATTACATTACACACAGCTTGACTACTTTATGTCAAGTAAACATGAATTAAGGCACTATCATTTCCTCATTATAAAACACCAGCATCAAACAACAGGACAAGGTTGTCACTTTTCATCAGTGAAGCAATTTTACAGACACCATCACATCACACCATGTTTTCCTCAGTTCACCTCATCCAGTTCCCTACTACATACACATAGATTTACATGGTTATCAAAATGTCACACCAGGCTAAGCCTACACGAAACACAGCCCTTATTTTAAGTGTTTCTAAAATCCCCTATGGGAAAAATGAATGGTGGAAAAAAGATTGGAACCATTTCCCTGTTTGACCACTAGGTTCTATGGATATTATGACACATTCACTCTATATATCCAAAACCAACAGAATGAACTACAAACAAACTAATTAGTACTACATTACATGCCACTATACTCTATACATGGACTGTGTGCATTTTCTGCTGGTGTATCCTGAGGTAGCTCCTCTCTGAGAACCTCTTCCTGCAGTGCACTGCAGGCGAAACGGCCTCTCTCCCTTGTGGACCTTCAGGTGCATCTTCAGTTAGTGCTGGTGGGAGAACCTCTTCTCACACTGGTGGCAGCTGTAAGACCCTCTGGTGCCTCTTCAGGTTGGACGAGTCAGAAACTGTCCCAGCACAGATGGCAGCCGAACAATTTATGTATATATATATACAGTTGAAGTCGGAAGTTTACATACACCTTAGCCAAATACATTTCAACTCAGTTTTTCACAATTCCTGACATTTAAGCCCAGTAAAAATTCCCTGTCTTAGGTCAGTTAGGATCACCACTTTATTTTAAGAATGTGAAATGTCAGAATAATAGTAGAGAGAATGATTTATTTCAGCTTTTATTTGTTTCATCACATTCCAACTGGGTCAGAAGTTTACATACACTCAATTAGTATTTGGTAGCGTTGCCTTTAAATTGTTTAACTTGGGTCAAATGTTTTGGGTAGCCTTCCACAAGCTTCCCACAATAAGTTGGGTGAATTATGGCCCATTCCTCATGACAGAGCTGATGTAACTGAGTCAGGTTTGTAGGCCTCCTTGCTCGCACACGCTTTTTTAGTTCTGCCCACTAATTTTCTATAGGATTGAGGTCAGGGCTTTGTGATGGCCACTCCAATACCTTGACTTTGTTGTCCTTAAGCCATTTTGCCACAACTTTGGAAGTGTGCTTGGGGTCATTGTCCATTTGGAAGACCCATTTTACGACCAGTGCGCCACTGGTGCGCCAGTCCCTCCTGCAGCAAAGCACCCCCACAGCATGATGTGCCACCCCCGTCTTTCACGGTTGGGATGGTGTTCTCCGGTTTGCAAGTAACCCCCTTTTTCCTCCAAACATAGCGATGGTAATTCTGGCCAAACAGTTCTATTTTTGTTTCATCAGACCAGAGGACATTTTTCCAAAAAGTACAATCTTTTGCCCCATGTGCAGTTGCAAACTGTAGTCTGGGTTTATCTATGCCAGTTTTGGAGCAGTGGCTTCTTCCCTTGCTGAGCGGCCTTTCAGATTATGTCGATATAGGACTCGTTTTACTGTGGATATAGATACTTTTGCACCTGTTTACTCCAGCATCTTCTCAAGGTCCATTGCTGTTGTTCTGGGATTGATTTGCACTTCTCGCACCAAAGTACGTTCATCTCTAGGAGACAGAACGCGTCTCCTTCCTGAGCGGTATGACGGCTGCGTGGTCCAATGGTGTTTATACTGCATACTTTTGTTTGTACAGATGAACATGGTACCTTCAGCGTTTGAAATTGCTCCCCAAGAATGAACCAGACTTGTGGAGGCTCTACCATTTTTTTCCTGAGGTCTTGGCTGATTTGTTTAATTTTCCCATGATGTGAAGCAAAGAGGCGCAGAGTTTGAAGGTAGCCTGAAATACATCCACAGGTACACCTCCAATTGACTCAAATGATGTCAATTAGCCTATCAGAAGCTTCTAAAGCCATGACATCATTTTCTGGAATTTTCCAAGCTGTTTAAAGGCACAGTCAACTTAGTGTATATAAACTTCTGACCCACTGGAATTGTGATACAGTAAATTATAAGTGAAATTATCTGTCTGTAAACAATTGTTGGAAATATGACTTGTGTCATGCACAAAGTAGATGTCCTAACAGACTTGCCAAAACTATAGTTTGTTAACAAGACATTTGTGGAGTGGTTGAAAAACAAGTTATAATGACTCCAACCTAAGTGTATGTAAACTTCCGACTTCAACTGTATAGACAGTGGTGGAAAAAGTATTTAGTCAGCCACCAATTGTGCAAGTTCTCCCACTTAAAAAGATGAGAGGCCTGTAATTTTCATCATAGGTACACGTCAACTATGACAGACAAAATGAGAAAACGAATTCCAGAAAATCACATTGTAGGATTTTTTAATGAATTTATTTCATTCACTAGGTCCCCCGCGTGGTTCTGGGATTTTGCTCACCGTTCTTGTGATCATTTTGACCCCAGGGTGAGATCTTGCGTGGAGCCCCAGATCGAGGGAGATTATCAGTGGTCTTGTATGTCTTCCATTTCCTAATAATTGCTCCCACAGTTGATTTCTTCAAACCAAGCTGCTTACCTATTGCAGATTCAGTCTTCCCAGCCTGGTGCAGGTCTACAATTTTGTTTCTGGTGTCCTTTGACAGCTCTTTAGTCTTGGCCATAGTGGAGTTTGGAGTGTGACTGTTTGAGGTTGTGGACAGGTGTCTCTTATACTGATAACAAGTTCAAACAGGTGCCATTAATACAGGTAACGAGTGGAGGACAGAGGAGCCTCTTAAAGAAGAAGTTACAGGTCTGTGAGAGCCAGAAAACTTGCTTGTTTGTAGATGACCAAATACTTATTTTCCACCATAATTTGCAAATAATTCATTAAAATCCTACAATGTGATTTTCTGGAATTGGTTTTCTCAATTTGTCTGTCATAGTTGACGTGTACCTATGATGAAAATTACAGGCCCTCTCATCTTTTAAGTGGGAGAACTTGCACAATTGGTGGCTGACTAAATACTTTTTTCCCCCACTGTTTGATACACTGCCGATTTTGCAGGTTTTTCCTACTTACAAAGCATGTAGAGGTCTGTAATTGTTATCATAGGTACACTTCAACTGTGAGAGACGGAATCTAAAACAAAAATCCAGAAAATCACATTGTATGATTTTAAGTAATTAATTTGCATTTAATTGCATGACATAAGGGGGCCTTGCGTGCGCTGCATGATTTTAATC
>NW_025537388.1:0-35303 GCF_020615455.1 Coregonus clupeaformis
AGAAAGTATACATACCCTTTGACTTTTTCCACATTTTGTTACGTTACAGCCTTATTCTGAAATGTATTAAATAGTTTTTTCCCTCATCAATCTACACACAATACCCCATAATGACAAAGCAAAAACTGATTTTAAGACATTTCTGCTAATTTATAAAAAATAAACTGATATTACATTTACATAAGTACTCAGGCCATTTACTCAGTACTTTGTTGAAGCACCTTTGTCAGCGATTACAGCTTTGAGTCTTCTTGGTTATGACGCCACAAGCTTGGCACACCTGTACTTGTCCCGAAGCCACTCCTGCGTTGTCTTGGCTTTGTGCTTAGGGTCGTTGTCCTGTTGCAAGGTGAACCTTCGCCCCAGTCTGAGGTCCTGAGCGCTCTGGAGCAGGTTATCATCAAGGATCTCTGTATTTTGCTCCGTTCGATCTTTGCTCGATCCTGACTAGTCTCCCAGTCCCTGCCGCTGAAAAAACATCCCCATAGCATGATGCTGCCACCACCATGCTACACCGTAGGGATGGTGCCAGGTTTCCTCCAGACGTGACGTGGCATTCAGACGCTTGGTGCCAGGCAATCTTGGTTTCATCAGACCAGAGAATCTTATTTAATGGTCTGAGAGCCTTTGGGCAAACTCCAAGCGGGCTGTCATGTGTCTTTTACTGAGGAGTGGTTTCCGTCTGGCCACTCTACCATAAAGGCCTGATTGGTGGAGTGCTGCAGAGATGGTTGTCCTGCTGGAAGGTTCTCCAATCTCCACAGAGGAATTCTAAAGCTCTGTCAGAGTGACCATCGGGTTCTTGGTCACCTCCCTGACCAAGGCCCTTCTCCCCTGACTGCTCAGTTTGGCCTGGCGACCATTTCTAGGAAGAGTCTTGGTGGTTCCAAACTTCTTCCATTTAAGAATGATGGAGTCCCCTGTGTTCTTGTGGACCTTCAATGCTGCCGAAAAGTTTTGGTACCTTCCACCCGATCTATGTCACTGACACAATCCTGTCTCGGAGCTGCACAGACAATTTCTTCACCTCATGGCTTGGTTTTTGCTCTGACATGCACTGTCAACTGTGGGACCTATATAGACAGGTGTGTGCCTTTCCAAATCATGTCCAATCAATTACATTTATCATAGGTGGTGTCACGGTTAACAAGCCAGAACCCAGAAGCAGACCAGGACACGGTACGTGAGACAAAGGTGAGTGTTTATTTATAGAGTCCGAGTGAAGCTGAATAATCCAGGGAACAGAGCGGGTGGCGTGGATGGGTTGTTGAGGGTGCAGTGGTTGGTCCGGTACTGGCTCGGCAGCCGCCGACCATCAGGCAGAGGTTGGGTGAAGGTTCCGGGTGAGAGACTGCAGACAGAACAAAACGGAGGTGAGTACACAGCAAATCAACACGGTGCAAAACAACAAAACTAACGCTAGAACTCAAAGGCTGATACGCTGACAAACATACTGTTCATGGCTAACGATCCGGCAGGAACTGGATGTTGGGCCAGAGCCTAAGAAGGGTGATGATCAGGACCAGGTGTGCAGATTGCTGATGGGATGCAGGTGCGGAAAACCAGAGCGCTCCCGAGCGTTCCCCGAACCCCTCGGGAAACTGGAGAATACGAGCAGGAACACTAGTCACCAGACCGGACCCGACTCAGACAGCCGGGATCGTCACAGTACCCCCCTCCGACGAACGCCACCGGGCGGACTTCCCGGAGCGCCAGGATGGAGGCGGTAGAAGTCACTGATGAGGTCTGCGTCCAGGACCTGTCGCCGCGAATCCAACTCCTCTCTTCAGGGCCATACCCCTCCCAGTCCACGAGATACCGGAAACCCCGGCCCCGCCGTCTGGAATCCATGATGCGACGCACCGTGAGGCAGGACCACCTCCGATCATCCGAGGAGGAGGAGGAGGAGGCGGAGGAGGCAACAGAGGACTGAGGAAGACAGGCTTGAGGCAGGAGACATGAAAGGTGGGATGGACTCTGAGCGTCCCTCGTAGTTTGAGTCGAACTGCCACTGGATTGATCACCTTCTCCACCACAAACGGACCAATGAACTCCGGCAACAACTTCCTAGACTCAGTCCGTAACGGAAGATCCTGGTGGCTAACCAAACCCTATCTCCGATGGTATAGGTGGGAGCGGGAATCCGCGGACGATTCGCCTGGAGCTGATACCGGTCCGAAACTCTAAGGAGTGCCTTTCTGGCCCGATGCCAGGTCCGGTGGCAACGCCGAATATGGGCCTGCACAGAAGGCACTGAGAGCTCCTTCTCCTGAGAAGGAAACAGGGGAGGTTGATAGCCATACAGGCACTGGAAGGAGACATCCCAGGTGGCAGATGTAGGAAGAGTATTGTGGGCATACTCAACCCAAGGCAACTGAGAGGCCCAGGAGGTGGGGTTGGAAGAGACCAGACAGCGTAGCGTTGATTCCATCTTCTGGTTGGCTCTCTCCGCCTGACCATTGGATTTGGGGGTGAAAACCAGATGTGAGACTGACCGTAGCTCCAATGGCCAAACAGAAGGGACTTCCAGACAGCAGAGGTAAACTGAGGGCCACGGTCGGAAACGAGATCACTGGGCAAACCGTGGACCCTGAAAACCTCCCTAACCAGGATCTCGGACGTCTCCGAGGCAGAGGGAAGCTTGGCAATCGGCACAAAGTGGGCGAACTTGCTGAATCTGTCCACGATAGTCAGAACGACCGTGTTCCCTCAGAAGCGGGCAACCCCCGTGACGGTCCAGGGGCCAAGATGCGACCATGGTCGCCGGGGAATAGGAAGGGGGGTGAAGTAGTCCAGAGCTGGGCCGATTGGTACTCTTATTCTGCGCACACACTGGACAGGCAGCAACAAAACCCCGAGTATCCTCGGCCATGGCAGGCCACCAAAAACGTCTGCGAAGAAACGCTATAGTCCGAGCCACGCCAGGGTGACAAGCCATCTTGCTGGCGTGGGACCATTTGAGGACAGCAGGACGAACCGACTCAGGCACAAACAACCGACCCGGGTGGACTGCTACGGGACCGGGCTGAGTCCGAAGGGCCGCCAGCACCTCCTCCTCAATCTTCCACATAACTGCTCCCACGACGCAGTTCCGGGGGAGGATTGTCTCGGTCTTGGACCCACTCTCCTCCGTCTTGGAGAACATCCGGGACAAGGCGTGCCTTGCCGTTCTTAGATCCAGGTCGGAACGTCAGGGCAAACTTGAATCGTCCGAAAACAACGCCCACCTGGCCTGACGGGAGTTGAGACGCTTAGCCGATTGCACGTAAGCAAGATTCTTGTGGTCCGTCCAGACCATAAACGGTTGCTCCGCCCTCCAACCAGTGGCGCCACTCCTCCAAGGCAAGTTTCACCGCGAGAAGCTCCCGGTTACCCACATCGTAATTCCTCTCCGCAGGCGAAAGGCGACGAGAGTAGTAGGCGCAGGGATGGAGTTTACTGTCCGTGGAGCATCGCTGCGACAGGATGGCGCCAACTCCCACATCAGACGCGCTCCACTTCAACGACGAACGACGGGCCGTGTCCGGTTGAGAGAGAATCGGTGCGTTGGTGAATCGCCTCTTCAAATCCAGAAACGCCGATCCGCCTCCGGATTCCACTTGAAGGTCCTGATGCTGAAGTCAAGGCAGTTAACGGAGCGGCCACACGGCTGTAATCCCGGATGAATCTGCGGTAGAAATTCGCAAACCCCAAAAATCTCTGGAGCTGCAATCTCGTACCGGGCTGGGCCCATTCCAGAACCGCTCTAACCTTCTCCTGGTCCATCCTAATCTCTCCCCTGGAGATGATGTACCCGAGAAAGGATGTCGTGTGGGGCGTGAAACTCGCACTTCTCGGCCTTCACAAACAGGCGATTCTCCAACAATCGCTGCAGAACCTGCCGGACATGCTGGACGTGGTCGGAAGGTTCCTTCGAGAAGATCAGAATGTCATCCAGGTAAACAAACACAAAGAGACCGATCATATCTCTCAGGACGTCGTTCACCATACTCTGGAATACCGCTGGAGCATTGGTCAGTCCAAACGGCATCACCTGATACTCGAAGTGACCCATCGGGTGTATTGAAACCCGTCAACCACTCGTCCCCCTCTCTGATCCGGACCAGGTGATACGCATTGCGTAGGTCTAGCTTAGTGAACACCGTAGCACCCTGTAAGGAGTCGAAGGCAGAACTCATCAAGGGCAGGGGATACTTGTTCTTGACCGTGATGTCATTCAACCCCCGATAATCAATACACGGTCGAAGAGAGCCATCCTTCTTACCCACAAAGAAGAATCCTGCCCCCAGGGGTGATGACGAGGACGAACGAGACCAGCAGCTAGGGACTCCTTGATGTAGGTCTCCAACGCCTCACGTTCAGGTCGGGAGATACTGTATAACCTTCCCTTGGGGTAGACAGCTCCAGGGACCAGGTTGATGGCACAATCATATGGTCGGGTGGGGAGGGAGTGACAGAGCCTTCTGCTTACTGAAAACTTCCCCCAAATCGTGATATGTCTCGGGAACCAGGGACAAATCTGGGGGTTTAGCCTCAATCACCTGACTGGGAACCGAATGGGGGCAGGCAGTCTTGAGACAGTTAGCATGACAATCAAGGCTCCAACTCGTTACCTTGCCCGCCACCCAATCGAACGTGGGATTGTGTTCCTTCAGCCAGGGGTATCCAAGGACCAGAGGAACATGGGAAGACGGGCAGAATGAAGAATGAAATCATCTCAGAATGATTCCCCGACAACCGCATCTTAACCGGTTCAGTCCTCATCGTGATACGTGCCAGACTACTGCCGTTCAGAGTGGTAGCTTCAATGGCTTCCCGGCAATTGCTCCTTGGAAAGCCCCAGCTGTTCCACCAACTCGGCATCTAGAAAGCTTCCATCGGCACCTGAATCGATAAAAGCGTTAATCGCTAAGCTCTGATTCCTATTCATAAGGGTAGCCGGGAAACGGGGTCTGACAGAGGTATTGAGAGGTCGAAACTGGCTCGCTAAAAGTCCTCCCAACTTTGGCGAGCCGCGCAGTTTGACGACCCGACTGGATCCTGAGAAGCTGATCGGTTGGACGGGCCCATTGCTTCTCCCTCCTTCGGCTCTCGGACTCGATTATCCACCCGAATAGACAAAGCTACCAAGCTGTCCAGGTCACTAGGCTCGGATAGGAGATCAACTCATCCTTGAGCTGCTCCGACAGACCCTGGTAAAAGGCCGCTTGCAGAGACTCTCGCTCCACCCACTCTCACAGCCAACGTCTTGAACTCGATCACGAAGTCGGCCACGCTAAGTAGTTCCTTGGCGAAGCGAAAACAGGCGCCTAGCTGCGTCCCCTCCTCGGACGGAATGGTCGAAGAGCTTCCTCATCTCGGCCGTGAACCCCTGGTATGAAGCCATGCAGGGATCCTGTCGTTCCCAAACGGCTGAAGCCCACTCCAGCGCCGACCACGCAGCAACTCAATCACAAAGGCTATCCTAGCCTTGTCTGTGGTATAAGAGTAGGGCTGTAGATCGAACACTAGTCCACACTGCATAAGGAAGGAACGGCATCTTCCCAGCTCTCCCTCATACTTATCCGGCGCCGGAACCTTGGTCTCACGGATGGACACAGCTTCAGAAGCGGCAGGCGAGATGGGTGAAACCGGTAGTGGATCCTCCACCGGACACTTGCGTTGGTTCTGGACCTCCGTCAGACCGGTAGAAAGGTTCCGAACTGACAACGCCGCGATCTCCTGTAGTACCGTGCTATGATGGCCCAACATCTTCTCCTGCTGGGTAATAGCATGGCGAACAGAGTCCAGGTCCGCTGGGTTCATTACTGGCCGGATCGTTCTGTCACGGTTAACTAAGCCAGAACCCAGAAGCAGACCAGGACACGGTACGTGAGACAAAGGTGAGTGTTTATTTATAGAGTCCGAGTGAAGCTGAATAATCCAGGGAACAGAGCGGGTGGCGTGGATGGGTTGTTGAGGGTGCAGTGGTTGGTCCGGTACTGGCTCGGGGCAGCCGCCGACCATCAGGCAGAGGTTGGGTGAAGGTTCCGGGTGAGAGACTGCAGACAGAACAAAACGGAGGTGAGTACACAGCAAATCAACACGGTGCAAAACAACAAAACTAACGCTTAGAACTCAAAGGCTGATACGCTGACAAACATACTGTTCATGGCTACACCCATCCGGCAGGAACTGGATGTTGGGCCAGAGCCTAAGAAGGGTGATGATCAGGACCAGGTGTGCAGATTGCTGATGGGATGCAGGTGCGAAAACCAGAGCGCTCCCGGAGCGTTCCCGAACCCTCGGGAAACTGGAGAATACGAGCAGGAACACTAGTCACCAGACCGGACCCGACTCAGACAGCCGGGATCGTCACAGGTGGACTCCAATCAGGTCGTAGAAACATCTCAAGGATGGTCAATGGAAACAGAATGCACCTCAGCTCAATTTCGAGTCTCGGAGCGAAGAGTCTGAATACTTATGTAAATAAGGTATTTCAGTTTTTTATTATTAATAAAGTTTTGTCATTATGGGGTATTGTGTGTAGATTGCTGCAGATTTTTATTCATTTAATCAATTTTAGAATAAGGCTGTAACGTAACAAAATGTGGAAAAGTCAAGGGTTCTGAATACTTTCGAAGTCACTGTATGTAGTATGCAACATACAAGCTAACGGAATATCCTTTCTAGCAGAATTTGAGAAGGAAGTAGTATCTTGTTAAAAGTAACGGAGCATCAGATGACCGCAAACATTACCCTTTGGAATGTACTGTGTGGATACACTTTGATCTTAGCAATAGCAATCAATCAATCATAAAGCACATTCAAAATTCTGCATGTATTTACAGATCATGAGGCTTAAATAGACATTTATTTTTAAAATATTACTTCTATGCCTGCTTTATACAGTGCATATCCTTAATGAGGTGTATTTGTATCAGATGTAAGAGATGTCAGGAAGGTATTTGAACAGAGTCAGGATGTGTCTATCAAGGAGGCATTTCCAAGAAGAAGAAAAAACCCTGGACATCTGCATGGCTACATGGTACACACAAACACACACACTGTCAACAAAGATGTAGGGCAGCGGTGTCAAACTCATTTAGCCCCGGGGGCCGCAAATGGTCGTCAACGAGGTCCGGAGGGCCACACTGAAAATGTATTATATTTCCTTGCCATCAAGATTTGCTAAAACAATTGTCCTCTAGCCATAGTTTTTGGAATTTCGATGCTCCCCGTCTGTCTAGTGATTTTTAGCGAGCTGGACAGTCAAGAAACTGTATGAATATAGGTCCATTATCATTTCTACACTGTTCCGATTTGGTTTTAGTCATTTTTAAAGTATATTGAGTTTGTTATAATTTTTTTAATCTCAAACCACCCACGGCCTGTATATTTGACACCCCTGATGTAGTGCGTTTTCCTTAACAGAATCGTTCAAGAAATGCATGAACGATTATAATGATTGTACTCATGGATTTCTGTCTACACACTGTAAAATGGCCTGTAAATTTACAGTAAATTACTGGCAGCACAGAAGCCAGTGTATTACTGTAGATTTACAGGACCTTTACTGTAACAGAAATGTACAGCACATTACTGGAACACCTGACTCTACAGTAACATGCTGTATTTCTAGAATGTACTCTGCATTACTGGAAGCACAGTGGTTAGTAAACTGTTGCAGATTTACAGTACAGGTAGCTAGTGCCAACGACGGGCAGTATTTCTTATTGTCACGACTTCGGCCGAGGCTACCTCCCCTCCTTGTTCGGGCAGGCTTCGGCGTTCGTCATCACCGGAGTACTAACCACTGCCGCCCCAATCATCATCACAATTGTCTTGTCTCGTTATCACACACACCTGGTTCTAATCCCCTAATTAGTCTGTATATAAGTGTTCCCTCTGCCCCCTTGTCCTTGTGGGTGATTGTTTATTGTGAAGGTGCTGGCTCGGTGGAGCTCGTGTATTTTGTTCGACGGGAGTATTTTCCTGTGTGCCTTGTATTTTCCAGTGCACCGGTTTTGTGCCCTGGAGTGTGTTTGACGCAGTTCTGCGTAAACCTGTATTTTGTGGATTAAAGCCTGTTATTCTGTGATTTACCCTCCTGCGCCTGACTCCTTCAACACCACCTCATCACACTTATTCTATTTCTTATTTTCTTTCTTTACTATTTTGTAACAGTTTAATTAGAATACATAATCTCTTTACTTGCTATGACTGTGGTACATTTAAGCAATAATGCATGAGGAGGTGTGATATATGGCCAATATATTCCACGGCTAAGGGCTGTCCTTAAGCACGACGCAACGCGGAGTGTCTGGATACAGCCCTTAGCCAGGGTATATTGGCCATATACGACAAACCTCTGAGGTGCCTTATTGCTATTATAAACAGTTATCAACGTAATTAGAGCAGTAAAAATAAATGTTTTGTCATACCTGTGGTATACGGTCTGATATACCACGGCTGTCACCCAATCAGCATTCAGGGCTCGAACCACCCAGTTTATAATCTTGTTTACCTTTGTTTTAATACACTGACTGTAAGTTGCTCTGGATAAGAGCATCTGCTGAATGACAAATGTAAATGTAAAATTTCCACTTGCAAAGTACACTGCTTGGTATTATTTTCATTACCTCCGCCACCAAACAAGGCCACATTTGATCAAAATACAAATAGTTTGAGGGCGGAGCTCATTACTGGGAATGTTGTTGTAGTTAAGGATACATTGATCTTCAAAATATCCTCAATTTGTAACAACATAACTTTTGGATGCATCTTTGCCCATCTCTGGATAGTGCAAAGCGCGTAACTGTAATTTTCACAGTAACTTGCCACTAGCTTCCTGTAATTTACAAGAAAATGCGGAGCAATGACACAGTACAATACTGTAAAATTAGCGTACTATACTGTAAGAAAGGAAATGCTACTGTAATCATGTTGGTATTTTACTGTAATTGCATGGGATTAGTGCAAGCATATTGGCTGCTAGGTTTTTGTATATTACAGCATATTTATTAATATTTTATGTTTTATATCACTTGCACTTCTAGAGGCCTAAACAAAGGCTTCCAAACTGGCTGAGATTACAGGATGCTGCAGTAAATATACAGCAAAACAGTACTTTATTGTTAGATTGTATGGTAGTAATAATACAGCAATTGCTAACAGTGAATATGTAATATTTGGTGTTTTATATCACTTGCACTTGTAGAGGCCTTAACAAAGGCTTCTAAACTGGCAGTGATTACAGGGTGAAACAGATCAAAAGGACATGGCTAAACACTCAACCATTAAAGGTTTGAGATTTCATACTGTCGTACAGGTCGATCCAGAGCATCCCAAACATGCTGAATGGGTGACATGTCTGGTGAGTATGCAGGCCATGGAAGAACTGGGAAATGTTCAGCTTCCAGGAATTGTGTACAGATTCTTGCGACATGGGGCTGTGCATTATCATGCTGACACTAGGTGATGACGGCGGATGAATGGCGCAACAATGGGCCTCAGTATCTCGTCATGGTATCTCTGTGCATTCAAATTGCCATCGATAAAATGCAATTGTGTTCATTGTCCGTAGCTTATGCCTGCCCATACCATAACCCCGCCATGGGACACTCTGTTCACAATGTTGACATCAGCAAACCGCTTGCCCACACAACGACCACACACACTGTCTGCCATCTGCCCGGTACAGTTGTAACCGGATTCATCCGTGAAAAGCACACTTCTCAAGCCGTACCAGTCGTCATCAAAGGTTAGCATTTGCACAATGCCAAGAGTGTGCAAAGCTGTCATCAAGGCAAAGGGTGGCTACTTTAAAGAATCTCAAATATAAAATATATTTTGATTTGTTTAACACTTTTTTGCTTACTGCATGATGTGTTATTTCATAGTTTTGATGTCTTCACTATTATTCTACAATGTAAAAAATAGTACACATATAGAAAAACCCTTGAATGAGTAGGTGTTTCCAAACTTTTGACTGGTACTGTATATATATTTTTACACCCTTTTTCTCCCCAATTGTGATCTTGTCCCATTGCTGCAACCCCTAATGGGCTTGGGAGAGGCGAAGGTCGAGTCATGCGTCCTTTCAAAACATGACTCGCCAAACCGCACTCCTTAACACCCGCCCACCTAACCAGGAAGCCAGCTGCACCAATGTGTCAGAGGAAACACTGTTCAACTGACGAGCGAAGTCAGCCTGCAGGCACCCGGCCCACCACAAGGAGTTGCTAGAGCGCGATGAGCCAAGGAAAGCCCCGCCAGCCAAATCCTCCCCTAACCCGGACAATTGTGCACCACCCTATTGGACGCCTGGTCACAGCCAGTTATGACACAGCCTGGGATCGAACCCGTAGTGACGTCTCAAGCACTGCGATGCAGTACCTTAGATCGCTGTGCCACTCGGGAGACTTCTAAAAATAGATTTTAAATTCACCATTTGTACTTATGTTTTTTGTCAATGGGCCTAGGCTTAATCTGTGGCTGAGAAACCGCCCATAAGGTTCAGCTTTATTCAGGAAAGTGTAAATAAAACCTCTGCGAATATAATCTGTTTTTTAATAGTGTGTCACTACGGTTGAGAGAATGCCACTTCCTTTTCCTACCATTAGTGTACTGTACAGTGTTGTAGACATTACAAATGTCAGTGGATTTCCATTGAGCCCACACAAAGGCAAGGGTTATTATGGGTAGGTTATCCATGTGGGTTAAGAGAGAGAGAGATTTTTCTGTTATTATGGATGTGTCTTCCTGTGACTGCTTACAATATTGACCAGAAACTGTAAGTTCAGTTTTACATCCAAATGAACATCAAATACCAAAGTATTTATTCTAGGACCTGAAGGAATAGCTACTGTAGAAATTGCCCTTTCATAACACTTTCAGCAACCTGTTTGAATGACTCATCCCACTGCTATTGTCCCACTGCTATTATAAGGTGACTCAGTAAATAGGAGAAATGTTGGTGGGGCAACAATTCAATTGAATGCACTGCATTTTCCCCAAGGGAACTTCAGGTGTGCCATTTGTTATACAGAAACACATAATATGTGAGAGAGAATCCATGGCCTAATCCATGGGGAGGAGAGAGAGGGAGAGAGAGAGAGAGAGTGTGTGTACCTCACTTAAGGAGAGCAGGAACTGTTTTTTGAGTTGTTGGCCAATAGCATACTCTAAAAGGTAACTTCCAATCAGATGACCAGACCTACCAGAGGTGTGTGGGTGGATGTGAACAATGCAGAATTCCTGAGAAAGACAAGCGTTTATCCCAACCCCTCTGGAAGTGATTGGAGCAGGGGGTTGCTGCGCTGGGCACCCGTGGAGCAGTTGTTTTGGGGGGTTAAGTGTTCTGCTCAAGGGTACAACAGAAGGCAATGGCATTGATACAAGTAACCCTCCGGTTGCCAGCTCACTTCTCATTAGATTCATTATCTCAGACACAGAATTTGAACTTGCAACCTTCCTCCCTAAAATGAAATAAAACTCTTGAGTACAGTTGTTAAGAGTCTTTTCGGGAGGGCCGGACTGCAGTTTCTGTTTTGAGAGGCACTAGCTCCTCTGAACATACACTTTTGTGGGCTATTTCCCTCTTTGTGTCAATAACTAGAGCCAGTCAAACAGAATAATACATTACATCTGAAATGTAGATGTGAGATGAACCTGTAAAGACCGAGTCAACCATTTATACTAAACTATTACAGAGGGCTATGTGTTGACCATGTGCACCTCTAAAATAAGGTGAGGTGAGGATGTGGTGTTGAACACCTATAATAGTATTGGGTCATCTGGGTGTGTTGCCAGAGCGATTCGATCTAGGGCTCCAATGGTAAAAGCAGAATGAGTGCTGTCATGACAATGGTACAGCATCATTGGAGACTTAATCCAGATAAACAAGACAACAATATGTCACCCTTCTCATATGAACACACAACACAATATGATGTCGCAAAAGGCATGGTTCACCTGGGGGAATTCCGACCAAGTTAAGCGCATAAATGGAACGTAATTCCCTTTTCATGCACTTTTCTCTCTATGCATATTCTGACCTTGAACTTAAAGGGATACTTCGGGATTTTGGCAATGAGACCCTTTATCTACTTCCCCCAGAGTGAGATAAACTTTGACAATCTGTGCTGTTAGACTGTTATAGACAGATGGGACATGTCCTTTTCTTGTTTTTTTTGTAATATGTAATAGATTCCTTGGATGCATTTGTTCAGACACACTAGTTCCTCTGCTGGTGAATTAGGTGTTAATACAAGCACAATAACACAGAACTAATGGGGGAAAGGCCATACAAGAACAACTTTTCTAACTTTTTTAATTTCCCAAGGCGTTTCATCGATGTGGCTATGTTCAGTATTGGGCCAATGTCATTTGTATAAGGCATGACATTACTCATCACTCGTGGGTCTTGTGCCTGTTTCAGGGCTGGTATCAACGCTGTGGTTAGGATGAATGTACCTAACCAAGTGAAGAGTAATGATGAGGAAGAACATTGTGTGTAAACACATCAACCTATGCAAGGAAGTGTTGTGCATTGTTCTCAATGAGATGTGACTACTGCCCTTGGGTTCCTCTCCACATCTTTTTCTGTCAGCTCACTCCTGGTTTACCATTCACCCTGCATTGTTGATCTGGGGGGAGAAAGAATCATAATGAATACACTTGTCTTCAATTAACTCATATTGAATCCAATCACTTATGTTGACTCATACAATCACGCATATTGAATTGACTTATATTGAATCAAATTGAATAATTCATACAGCATCATATTCTAAGTCTATTCAAACTACCAGGGGTAGTAAAACAATAATGGTTTTGTGTAGTGCAGTATGATTCTCACCGGGTGATACTGGATACTGTGTGTGTTTGTGTGCGTGTAACCCTGCTGAAAAAACCCAGCATAGACCAGCATACATTTTAAGCTGGTCCATGCTTGTCTATGCTGGTCAGTGCTAGTCGGATGCTGGTCAAGCTGGTCTGACCAGCATGGTCTAGCTGGTTCTGCTGGCTGACCAGCATGTTCTAGCAGGTTGTGCTGGCAGACGAGTATGGTCTAGCTGGTTGTGATGGCAGACCAGCCTTCACTGTGTTTTTGCTGGTAACCAGCCTTTCTTGTGTTTATGCTAGTGACCAACCTTTGTTGTGTTTTCGCTGACAGACCAGCCTTCATTGTGTTTGCGCTGACAGACCAACATTCATTGTATTTTTGCTGGTGACCAGCCTTGCAGTGTTTTGGACACTGGTGACCAGCATAAGCTAAAAGCAAAACCAGCCTCAACTTACATCACGCTGACTTGCAAAGTGATGTTTATTCCTATTTATTTATTTTACCTTTATTTAACTAGGCAAGTCAGTTAAGAACAAATTCTTATTCACAATGACGGCCTACACCGGCCAAACCCGGACGAAGCTGGGCCAATTGTGCGCCGCCCTATGGGACTCCCAATCACGGCCGGTTGTGATACAGCCTGGAATCGAACCAGGGGGTCTGTAGTGACGCCTCAAGCACTGAGATGCAGTGCCTTAGACCGCTGTGCCACTCGGGAGGGAACTGGAACACGCCGTCGTACACGTCGATCCGGAGCATCCCAAAAATGCTCAATGAGTGACATGTCTGGTGAGTATGCAGAAGAACTGGGACATTTTCAGCTTCCAGGAATTGTGTACAGATTCTTGAGACATGGGGCTGTGCACAGGGACGGCTTGTTCAATAGGGCGATATGGGCGCGACTGCCAAACGGGAAAAGGAAGGGATTTTTTTTCTAATCAATTATATCACGGCAACAGCAGTTATCAGTGTTCACGTCTGATCTGCCAGCCACTAAATGTCAAATCAGGCTAAAGTCGTGCTTCAAATGGCCCCGCCCGTTTTTGGGGCGATTTCAGTCAAGTTGAAAATCGCCCAGAAGTCTCTCATAGCCTGTCATGTAAAATCTATTTTTTCACATTTCCAAAGCTTTCAATACATTCTCTATGGGTGTCTGTGGGCTTGCACTTACGCGCTTTCGTCATACGTGACGTAACGTTGAACGTAACTAAGACAATGGCGGCTACCAGCGTCTCTGTTGCGACCTGCAGTGCGGCGTTATTTTATGTTTTTAATTTGTAGACTTAGTTTACAAACATTCTGCCAACCATGGATTTCCAGTGGTTGGTTTTGGACTGATCTTGTTGATCGTGTACATACCCGCTACGAACGGACTAAATAATGAAAACGCTGCTGGCAGCTGAATCCCAATACAGCTGGGAGACTTGGCTGGATGAGTCCCGGACAGAGAAGTGGAGCCGGCCACCTTCACCCTGGTCAGAGCGGACCGCGATCCTGGTAAGAGAGCGACTCTGTACCCCGACATTGAACTGCTTTCTGTGTCATTGCGACCTTACTATCAATTCAATTCAATTTAAGGGCTTTATTGGCATGGGAAACGTGTGTTAACATTGCCAAAGCAAGGGAAGTAGATAGTAAACAAAAGTGAAATAAACAATAAATATTAACAGTAAACATTACACTCAGAAGTTTCAAAAGAATAAAGACATTTCAAATGTCATATTATGTATATATACAGTGTTGTTACAATGTGCAAATAGTTAAAGTACAAATGGGAAAATAAATAAACATAAATATGGGTTGTATTTACAATGGTGTTTGTTCTTCACTGGTTGCCCCTTTTCTTGTGGCAACAGGTCACAAATCTTGCAGCTGTGATGGCACACTGTGGTTTTTCACCCAGTAGATAAGGGAGTTTATCAAAATTGGGTTTGTTTTCGAATTCTTTGTGGATCGCTGTAATCTGAGGGAAATATGTGTCTCTAATATGGTCATACATTTGGCAGGGAGGTTAGGAAGTGCAGCTCAGTTTCCACCTCATTTTGTGGGCAGTGTGCACATAGCCTGTCTTCTCTTGAGAGCCAGGTCTGCCTACGGCCGCCTTTCTCAATAGCAAGGCTATGGTCACTGAGTCTGTACATAGTCAAAGCTTTCCTTAAGTTTGGGTCAGTCACAGTGGTCAGGTATTCTGCCACTGTGTACTCTCTGTTTAGGGCCAAATAGCATTCTAGTTTGCTCTGTTTTTTTGTTTGTTCTTTCCAATGTGTCAAGTAATTCTCTTTTTGTTTTCTCATGATTTGGTTGGGTCTAATTGTGTTGTTGTTGTTGTTGTTGTTGTTGTCCTGGGGCTGTGTGGGGTCTGTTTGTGTTTGTGAACAGAGGCCCAGGACAAGCTTACTTAGGGGACTCTTCTCCAAGTTCATCTCTCTGTAGGTGATGGCTTTGTTATGGAAGGTTTGGGAATCGCTCCTTTTAAGTGGTTACTATCTGCCCCGTGAGTTCCCCCAATTGTTTGTTACCGTTGTGTACTGTTGATAATCACAAGTTTACTGGAGAACTGAGACCAAGTAGAGACTTTGGACAGGGTGGATATGGTATAATAAAGGCAGTTTATTCAGAGGTAAAGATATCTGGAATCGCGTGCACGGACTCGTGCACGTGTGTAGGTCACCTAAATCATCAGAAAAATTGCCCCTCCTGAGAATTTTTTCAGGAGCCGCCACTTTTGTGCTATTCCTCTTGTGTGTCAATAACTAGAGCCAGTCAAACTAGAATAATACATTGCATCTGGGAAATGTAGATGCAGAGATGAACCTGTAGTAAAGACTGAGTCAACCATTTACACTAAACTATTACAGAAGGCTATGTGTTGACCATGTGCACCTCTAAAATAAGGTGAGGTGAGGATGTGGTGTTATTTCGTTAAACACCTATAATAGTATTGGGTCATCTAGGGTGTATTGCCAGACGATTCGATCTAGGGGGCTCCAATGGTAAAGCAGAATAGGTGCTGTCACTGACATTCAGCATCATTAGAGACTTAATCAGAATAATAAGACACTCAATATTTAATGCCCTTCTCATATAAAGACACAACACAATATATGATGTCATAGAAGGCATGGTTACACCTGAATTCAGAGCCCAAGTTAAGCGCGCGTGGCGTTACTTTCATGCACTTTTCTCTCTATGCATATTCTGACCTTGAACTTAAAGGGATACTTCAAGTTTGGCAATGAGACCCAGCATCTACTTCCCCAGAAGTGAGATAAGCTTTGACAATCTGTGCTGGTAGACTGTTATAGACAGATGGGACATGTCCTTTTCTTGTTTTGTAATATGTAATAGATTCCTTGGATGCATTTGTTCAGGACACTGGTTTCCTCTGCTGGTGAATTAGGTGTTAATACAAGCACAATAACACAGAACTAATGGGGAAAGGCCATACAAGAACAACTTTTCTTTTTAATTTCCAAGGCATTTTATCGATGTGGCTATGTTCAGTATTGGGCCAATGTCATTTGTATAAGGCATGACATTGCTCATCACTCAAGTGGGTCTTGTGCCTGTTTCAGACATTTATCCAACGCTGTGGTTAGGATGATGCGTAACCAGAGTGAAGAGTAATGATGAGGAAGAACATTGCTGTGTAACCACATCCTTTACTCTAAAGTGTTGTGCATTGTTCTCAATAGAGATGTGACTACTGCCCTTGGGTTCCTCTCCACATCTTTCTGTCAGCTCACTCTGGTTTACCATACACCCTGCATTGTTGATCCAGGGGAGAAAGAATCATAATGAATACACTTGTCTTCAATTAACTCATAGTGAATCAATCACTTATGTTGACGCTCATACAATCACGCATATTGAATTGACTTATATTGAATCAAATTGAATAATTCATACAGCATCATATTCTAAGTCTATTCAAACTACCAGGGGGTGATAAAACAATATGGGTTTGTATGGTGAGTATGATTCTCACGGGTGATACTGGATACTGTGTGTGTTTGTGTAAATGTAACCCTGCTGAAAAAACCGCATAGACCAGCCGCCATCTTAAGCTGGTGCATGGTATCTATGCTAGTCAGTGCTAGTGGGATGCTGGTCAAGCTGGTCTGACCAGCATGGTCTAGCAACTAGTTCTGCTAGCTGACCAGCATGTTCTTGCTGGAATTTGTGCCCGGCAGGCCAGGTATAGTCCTAGCTGGTTGTGATAACAGACCAGCCTTCACTGTGTTTTTGCTGGTAACCAGCCTTTCTTGTGTTTATGCTAGTGACCAGCCTTTGTTGTGTTTTTCGCTGACAGACCAGCCTTCATTTGCTGGCTGACAGGCCAACATTCATTTGTATTTTTGCTGGTGACCAGCCTTTCCATTGATATTTTGGACACTGGTGACCAGCATAAGCTAAAGCAAAACCAGCCTCAACAACATCAGCTGACTTACTGCAAGTGATGTTTTTATTCCTGTTATTTATTTTTACCTTTATTTAACTAGGCAAGTCAGTTAGAATCAAATTCTTATTTACAATGGCTGACCTACACCCGTCCAAACCGGACAGAAGCTGAGCCAGTGTAGCCGCCCTGGGACTCCCAATCACGGCGGTTGTGATACAGCCTGGAATCGAACTGGGGACTCTGTAATGACGCCTCAAGCACTGAGATGCAGTGCATGAACCTTCCTCTGCGCCCACTCGGGAGGAACGGAACACGCCGTCGTACCCGTCGATCGGAGCATCCCAAAATGCTCAATAGTGAAATGTCTGAGTGAGTATGCAGAAAAGAACTGTAGCCAGAGGCATTTTCAGCCACCAGGAATTGTGTACAGATTCTTGAGACTGTAGGGCTGTGCATTATCATGCTGACACTAGGTGATGATGGCGGATGAATGGCGCAACAATGGGCCTCAGTATCTCGTCATGGTATCTCTGTGCATTCAAATTGCCATTGATAAAATGCAATTGTGTTGGTTGTCAGTAGCTTATGCCTGCCCATACCATAACCCCACCGCCACCATGTGGCACTCTGTTCACAATGTTGACATCAGCAAACCGCTCGCCCACACAGACGCCATCTGCCTGGTAAAGTTGAAACCGTGATTGATCTGTGAAGTGCACACTTCTCCAGCACGCCGGTGGCCATCGAAGGTCAGCATTTGTCGGTTAAGACGCTGAACTGCAGTCAGGTCAAGACCATGGTGAGGACGACGAGCACGCAGATGAACTTCCTTGAGATGGTACTTCCAAAACGACGTTGAGGTGGCTTATGGTAGAGAAGTGAACATTCAATTCTCTGGCAACAGCTCTGGTGGACATTACTGCAGTCAGCATGCCAATTGCACACCCCTTTCTAAAACTTGAGACATCTGTGGCATTGTGTTGTGTGACAAAACTGCACATTTTAGTGTGGCCTTTTATTGTCCCCAGCACAAGGTGCACCTGTGTAAAGATCATGCTGTTTAATCAGCTTCTTGATATGCCACACCTGTCAGGTGGATGGATTATTTTGGTAAAAGAGGAATGCTAACTAACAGGGATGTAAGCAAATGTGTACACAGCATTTCTCAGAGAACCAGGGGGTCTGTAGTGACGCCTCAGGCACAGAGATGCAGTGCCGTAGACCGCTGGACCACTTGGGAGCACATATCCAGACAGTGTGGATTCCTACAATATGCATTCAGAATTACTGCCAAAGTTTGAAAGATGAATAAATGAGATATCTAATCTGGAACAACCATTTCAGTAACGGGTGCAAAACGTTCAACTAACAGATTGGATTAGTTTTGATTTTTAAAATTCAATATACATGCAAAAACACAGATGTTGAAACAAACAATTCTAAAAAATCAAACTGCAGTAGATCAATCTGGTAAATATGATAATGATGGGAGTGGTTTTGCAGACCAGTAAAATTCAAACTACTTGGGATTTGAACTCACAACCTCTCAGTTGATAGCAACCTGAATTTCCTGCTACACCACTGGATTTGGGGTGTGATAAAGATTTTTGAAAGATTAGAACCAATAGACATTATGTCATTTGTCCCTATGGGGGAACCGTTTTGGGTACCATGTAAACCCCCTTTGATTTGTTGCTGTATGTACGGAACCCTTTTGAGTTCCATTTAGAAACCTATCATGAAGAACCCTCTGGTTCCAGGCAGAACCAATGACAGGTTCTACAGTTATACTTATCGGATACTTCAGATGTGCTTATGGCACACACTGTTAAAAATTACCTATAATTTCACATTAAGTTATCGGCTACTGAGTTACAGCAAAATGTAGGTGTTATTGTTGTAAATGACTTGTTGTTTACCTTACTATCACTGCACTTTGAAATGTAGGTGAAGGCAATGTGCTGGCGGGGCTCATTAGTATATATGGAGGCATGGTTTAATGCTTTAGACCATGTGCCAACCATAAGTGAAAGTGTTGTACCAGTTGAAGTGGTTGGTGGATGTCGTCAAGGTTGAGCACATATTTTAATACAGTCAGTGCTACAATCGTTGAATGAATGAGCTGCACTGGTAAGGGCTTACTGTGTACTTCACTGTAACTTAATGGAAGTTAGTTGCATGGAATTTGCTGTGACTTCTGCGTTACTGAATCGGCAACCAGCTGTCGTTAGTGATGTTGTGTTTATAATATAATAATAATAATATAATATGCCATTTAGCAGAGCGTTATCCAAAGCGAGCTACAGTCATGCGTGCATACATTTTTTTTTTTGTGTATGGGTGGTCCGGGAGAACCCACACTGGCGTTATAAGCGCCGGCTCTACCAGCTGAGCTACCGAATTAAGGCATGCGTCAAATCGCTAAGCAGCTAACCCAAAGCAGTGTGCTTATGCATGTATCATTTTATCAGAAGTATGTCATCAATGATGGCCAAAGCTTTGTTTGATCACATGCTTTTTCAAACCGTGTATTGCAAAATGCGAGATCCCACAGATTTTGATGTGGTTCCGGTGCTCTTCAATTCGAAGCTGCTTTCAAACACTGACCTCTACCGGACACCGTCCTTACAAATATATTTAGGTTTTTGTAACAACATTTTTCTTCTGAATAGTATCTTAGCAGGTAGAGTAGAGAACTGTGGAACGTTCAGGGGTATGAGGTCAAATCCTGTTGAAAACACACTATTTAAAAAATGGTTTAATGTGAAACCACAATTTCTGCTCTGTTGTTCAAATAATTTGTTTTATTTATAGATAATACACACATGTACCCTAAAAGGAACCAACCACTACCATGTGAGTTCCTATGTGTACCTCTGAAGGTTCCTTATGTGTACCTTTCACCTTTTTGTACCCCAGGGAACAACCATGTACCCTAACCTTACCCTAATTTTGAGTGTGGCTAAACAGTGCCTTCAGGAATGTATTCAGACTCCTTGACGTTTCCACATTTTGTTACGTAACAGCCTTATTCTAACATTGATTACATTGTTTTTCCCCCTCATCAATCTACACACAATACCCCATAATGACAAAGAAATTGTTGCAAAACTGAAATATCACATTTACATAATTATTCAGACCCTTTACTCAGTACTTTCTTGAAGCACCTTTGGCAGCGATTACAGCATCGAAGTCTTCTTGGGTATGACGCTACAAGCTTGCACACCTGTATTTGGGGAGTTTCTCCCATTCTTCTCTGCAGATCCTCTCAAGCTCTGTCAGGTTGGATGGGGAGCGTCGCTGCACAGCTGTTTTCAAGTATCTCCAGAGATGTTCCGATCGGGTTCAAGTCCGGGCTCTGGCTGGGCCACTCAAGGACATTCAGACACCTGTTCAAGCCACTCATGAATTTACCTACAGGTGGAATCCAATCAAGTTGTAGAAACATCTCAAGGATGATCAATGGAAACATGATTCATCTGAGCTCAATTTCGAATCTCGTAGCAAAGGGTCTGAATACTTATGTAATTAAGGTATTTCGTTTTTTAATTTTTATACATTTACCAAAATTTCTAAAAACCTGTTTTAGCTTTGTCATTATGGGGTATTGTGTGTAGATTGCTGAGGATCAACAAATATTTAACAATTTTAGAATAAGGCTGTAACGTATCAAAATGTGGAAAAAGTCAAGGGGTCTAAATACTTTCCGAAGGCACTGTGTGTATTCTTGCTATTAAATCTATGGCCAGTCTCTATCATACCCACAGACCTGGTGGCATAGCAGGACATTCAGGTCATTAGTGACCAGAAGGTTGTGAGTTCAAATCCCAAGTGAGGTATAGTTTCAGTCATCAGCAGCCTACCATCCTTTTACAGCAATAACACCTTCATTCAGTTGTAAAGCGTAAGTAACTTGTTGTTGTTTACCTTTCTTTTACTGCAACCAGTAGCCTGTAGTGTCCCCACAATACATTATATTTTTAACAGTGTAGCATTTCATGCCATTAAAGGAAACATGATGGAGAGGGAAAGAACAGGATGGTTCTTCATAACATTCACAGCAGTACAGAACCCTTCCTGATATGCAAAAAGAAATGGTTACACATATCACCCTCACCCCTGACAAAGAAACCTCAATAAACTTTTTTAAAAGAGTGTATGCTGATAAATGCATTTTTAAGAATACTGGTAAATATCTTAAATGAGACAAATGAGACCATTATACATGGGCCTTGAATTATTAAATCATATTTTAATAAAAGAAAGTGCATGTTTTCTCAAGAACAAAGGAGAGTTAAAAAAATAAATAACGGAAGGCACAGAAAGTCACTGTGGGCCATGCAATATTCATGTGTAATTTACTCTGGGCCTTGCCCTTGCGTCAATGAGAGAAATTTCACTTTTTGTCTCCTTCCAATACTTTGAAATTTGGCACAAATGGTGTGCAAGCAACTCTGAGACACTGGTGAGCCTGTGGAATTAAAAAAATAAAGTTAATTGTGGAGAAGCCTGATTCACAGCTGTATGTGGAGCTGTGGTAACTAAATAATGATGCTAATTATGCTGTGAGAACAAGGAATCCGCTGACGCTGTACTTTGATTATAAAGGTTTATTATATCAAAAGATTTCAGCGTCAATTTACAGACTTCTACAGGGATCTGGAGGACAACGGCCCAAATCTAATATGTTGTTCCTCCCCTCCTTTGTCCCAACCAAGGTATTTATAATCTGTGACATGATATGGGTGGTTTCCCCTACAGACCAATCCCAGGACGCTATAAAACAGACTTCCTCTGTTTTAGGGTGCCCCTATAGAAATGCTCTCCAGATGCCTCCCTAAGCTGAGTCAACATCCTCTAAAACACCATCTGCAAACATTAGCAAAGTCATAAATTGCTTAGACACCACATATTTCCCCCTTCGAGACTAATTAAGTCTCGAAAACAAAAGAATAGGATTATGACAAATAACAATTTCTCTTATTGAGTAACTTTAACAATAAACCAAAAACACATTTTTCTATGGAGTGTAAAATACATTTCTATGAAATATGAACAAATCTTTATGGAGTGTGAGAGTGAAAAACCTGTCTGGCAGCTTTCTTTCCAAATATTCATCAATCAATCAAGACAGTAAAATTCTCTCATGGCCCTCTGCCCCCGAGGCAACCACCTAAGTACTCCAGATCAATTCATACATCTTTATCAATGCATTTCTAAACTATGATGCAATTTGAATACACATGAAAGCTCTCAGCAAACAAAAATACAATCAAAAATGTCCACATTCAGGCTGGTCGACCCATCGGACCCTCCTGTGGATTCTCTCTGTCCCTGCCTAGACCCAATATCCCTAAGCATCCACGAAATAAACAAAAACATCTGAGATCCCCACATGTACCCAATAACAGCAAATATCATTCTTCACAAATTAATACAGAAAAAATATGACACAAATTATGTATTACACATGCAAATATGTCTATATATCATTGCAGACACTGGAATGTAGTCCACTACACTTCATCTCCTCAGCAGTGTCCGACTTCCAATGAAACGTCGATGATGGAATCTGAACATTTCCACACCTTCCTTGTTCCACTTCCTCCAGTCCATTCATATTGTCCATTCATATTGTCCATGTTTGAGTATTTGAATCCCTTCTAATATTCCCCCATATGCTTCTGGAAGAAAAGAAAAGACCAAACAGTATCTTTTGCAAAACCACCCATGCAAATTAACACATCAATAAAAATTATTTATAAAATGAATCACATTCCATTTCCCCTCTTTGATTCATAACAAAATACTAAAATCACACTAATTTTTCAAAACATGTGTGTAAAATGATCCGATATTCAAAATTGATATCTATCCATTAACACTCCTTTGAGTATTTACAGAAGGTTAAACCCTCTTATCGTTCATTTGCAAAACCCTGCAAAGTATAGGTAATATTATCAATGTGATCTGCCAAAAATTTTACACTGTACCATGGAAAAGTCCATGTCCCCACTTCTCTCCTAGACTTATCCTCCAATGGTAGGCTTCCAGACTATGAAATTTCGCCATGTCCCTTTTCACCCTATTTCCAAACCTAGAATCAGATTTATCTGTGTCCGGTGCTTCCCCCTCTTTTAATGGTAAAACCTTATATGGAAGCTTCGACGTCGACATGTAACAACATCCTGTCCATCCATAGGGTAAGAATATATATGCTTTATCACCACAAACCCACCAAATATCTCTAAAAATTCCCAATAGTCACATTACCAGGCAAAAGCTGATCTTTCACCATCAAAGGCTCTTCTTACTAACTGAAACATAAAAAGTTACATTATATTTCTCATTACTAACCTTATGTTCATGCTTACCCAAAGTCATCATATAATCATCACAATCTGATATTCCCATAAACATACCCCCTTTCCATCATATGTTTTATTTGAACAAAAACAGCTTTTAGCCCTCACTGGTTTCACCTCCAATGCTTCAGGAAGCGCTGTTAACTGATTTTCCTTCCGATCTAACAAATTCACATAGGGTAATTCATTTAACCAAGAACACTTAAATCTAGGCTAAACAAATGCTTCGACAATGACATTATTGTATCTGTTAATGATTGTTGCTGATAAAACAGCCATGATAAAGCATAAGATTGACACATACTTGATAGAGGTTGAGCCACCGTCTCTAAGATTGAACCCCATGTGCCTGGTGCTGGAATTCTCAACAGACATGGACCCTTAAGATTCCTCACTGATCTTACAGAATGAGTTAACTGCTGGAGCCAAAGATTCCTACCTGCCCATCCATCTTTAATTTGCAAAACAGAATAATCAAATCCATATGCCTTCCATTTAGTTTCTCTCTTCCCTAACGAGCGGTATTGATCAGATATATCTTCTTGTCTTCCATCAAAATCAAAGAACTCATCCTGTACCTCCATGATAGTATTCTGCACTATCTCAGATGAATCTACATCATTCTCTACTACCATCTGCTCTCCAATTTCAACACTATCCTTACTACCATTGACAGCACTCTCCATCCGTATCATAAACTCCTGAGTCACTCTTACTACATCCTTTAGTTTCAGAAAAGTTGTTGTTGGTGTCTGTGTCATATTTCCTAAATTTGTTATTGCCGTCGTAACATTAATCTCTTTCAAAGTTACTATCAAAATAGTTGCTTTAGTTGTGTATTAACACTCTTAATTATTTCCAGTGGGAAAGTGACAGATATCCTCTGTGTATTATTTACTGTTGGAGTGGCTACTGTAATATACTGCTCCTGAACTCCTTTGGTGACTGTGGAAGCTTCAACAGACTTTAAATCTTCCATCATAAGCGTCACCTTACGAGTTACATAGCCTTTTAACCAATAATTCTTAACCGGAACAAATTTTAATGCTTGCACTAAATAAGTACACATATATTCTCCCTGATCTTTCCATGTAACATTACGCAAAATAAGTGAGCAATTACTCATAACCCTCTTCCACTTCATATCGTTGTACAAAATGTACTTCATTTGAGTAGGGGCACAGGTTCTACTTCTGGTCCTGATAACAACACTTCTTCTCCATAATTATCCTCTCCACTTAACTCTACATTTCCCTTCACCACTGTTCCCTCTCTTGTACACTGACATAGAAGCTGAGCTGACTTTCCTAGAGTTACTTCAACCCTAGTTTTCATAACGTTTTGGTCTGACTTTTCTCCTAACTGGTCTGGGCCTACTTTGTCTAACCGAATCACCAGCTTCTCCTGTAACAGAGTTGCCCTTGGTGATCTCCTGCTTCACATTCCACTGAAATATTCCCTGTTGTTTCTGGGACGTATTGAAAATCAATTTCCCCAAATCTCCTTTCCTTTCCATCCATTGCAGAGTCATCTCTGGCATCATCAAGTGTAAACATTATCATCAACGTTATCCACAACATTGACAATCTCTCTCTTTCTGGGTTTTCACTCTGAATATTGTCATGCATCCTCTCCTTCTTCTCTGTTCTCCCCTATCTCCATCCTGCTCTCTTGAGCCTTCAACATCCTGTCTCTCTCTGCGCGTGGCACCTCTTCTCCAGGCACTTTAACACAATGTGACAAATGATACCACGTTGGAGACCCTTTAACCTGGACAGCTGTTCCAGTACTACGAACAACTTCAAATGGTCCCTCCACGACGTTCGTTATACCACTTCCTTCTAAATACCTTCATGAACACCTTGTCCCCAGGTTGCACTGTACTCCTTTTGCTCATCAAGCTTCTCCTGCACCTCTTCTTTTCTTTGCCTGTCAGAAACATATGTGGACAACTTTTATGAAAATTGGCCATATATGCAACGTACGCTCATTTCATCTTCCAAAAGAGCCAAGCTTGGACCTTCCGCTTTGTTCGCAAACAAGGCGTAGGCATCCTTCTTCCTGTTACCAATTCATGGGGTGTCATACATAGATCACGCAACTCACTTGAGCGACACACCATTAATGCTAAAGAACGCGCTATCCAGTTTAGACCCGTATGCTGACAAATTTTGACAATGCGATTTTTCAAGACACCGTTAATTTTTTTCACAAATCCCTTGACTTTGGGTGTTGAACTGCTCCAAGACGTTGCTTAATTCCCAATTTTTACAACATCAATTTCACTGATTTATCCACAAATTCCTTCCCATTATCTGAGGCTATTCGATCGGGTAATCCCCACCTGCTTATGACTTCTTTACACAAAAACTTGGCAAACGACTGAGCATCTTTTAAGCTTAGTTGGACATATATGCACCTCTTGGTGTAGGAATGTAACCAGGAAGAACAGTCACCCCTGCGAAAATTATTATTTCGACAGATTGTGCACCTGCCTATGACATAGTCAACCTGTTCAAGCAAATATGGTGCCCAAAAACCATACTCCTTTGCAGATCTTTCTCCTAACCTCCCCCCTTGCAACATTAGCTAACCCATAGCTTCCAAATCATCAGACCTAATAGGTCTAGAGGCGCTACTATCAACCCCTCATGGTTTCTCCAAAGACAACAAACATTCTTACTCTGAGGATTTTTTCTATTGTCTTCAAAACACCTGCTTCGAAAAGTCCTTCAAAATGCCCGTTCAATCTTGGATTGCTTCATCTTTCAATGGATACTGATTCTTCCAAGGAGGTCTTGCCTCCTCGTTGAAGTTCAACTTTCACCTCAAATTGGGCTGATTTCCCACAAGTCCAATATCGGTACTGTGTTGAGACCACAAACATTCTGGAACTTGTTGCAACATCTTCTCTTTCATAGGGTCTGAATTCATCTTCACACTGCAAATAGATTCATGTCTCATCCATAGAGCTTGTGGCTCTCCTTGTCCTTGAGCCGAAATCATTATTCTGAGAAATCGCTGATCTTCACTCATTCTTATTGGCAGACTAAATAGCCTTGGTTTCTCAAATGACTGCCTCGTCTGGTTCACCAACTACTTCTCAGATAGAGTTCAATGTGTCAAATCGGAGGGCCTGTTGTCTGGACCTATGGCAGTCTCTATGGGGGTGCCACAGGGTTCAATTCTTGGGCCGACCTCTTTTCTCCCGTGTATATCACGATGTCGCTCTTGCTGCTGGTGACTCTCAGATCCACCTCACGCAGGACGAGCACCATTTTTTGGATACATCCTGGCCTTCATTGACACTGTGTTAACAAACCTCCAAACGAGCTTCAATGCTGCCAACAACACTCCTTCAGCAGCCTCCAACTGCTCCTTAAACACTAGTAAAACTAAATGCATGCTCTTCAATCGAACGCAGCTGGCACCCGCCACCGACTAGAATCACTACTTCTGAGGTCTGACCTAGAGAAGTGTGGACAACTACAAACTACCGAGGTGTCTGGTTAGACTGTAAACTCTCCTTCCAGACTCACATTAAGAATCTCCAATCCAAAGTTAAATCTAGAATCAGCTTCCTATTCCACAACAAAAAAAGCCTCCTTCACTCATGCTGCCAAACATGCCCTCGTAAACTGACTATCCTACCGATCCTTGACTTCGGCGATGTCATTTACAAAATAGCCTCCAACACTCTACTCAGCAAATTGGATGTAGTCTATCACAGTGCCATCCGTTTTTGTCTCCAAAGCCCCAGACACTACCCACCACTGTGACCTGTACGCTCTTGTTGGCTGGTCCTCACTACATGTTCATCGTCAAACCCACTGGCTCCAGGCCATCTACAAATCACTGCTAGGCAAATCCCGCCTTATCTTAGCTCATTGGTCACCATAGCAGCACCCACCGTAGTCTGCGCTCCAGCAGGTATATCTCACTGGTCATCCCTGAAGCCAACACCTCCTTTGACGCCATTCCTTCAGTTCTCTCTGCTGCCAAAGACTGGAACGCAATTGCAAAATCTCTGAAGCTGGAGACTCTTATCTCCCTCACTAACTTTAAGCATCATGTTGTCAGAGCACCTTACCGATCACTGCACCTGTACACAGCCCATCTGAAATTAGCCTACCCAACTACCTCATCCCTATATTGTTATTTATTTTGCTCTTTTGCACCCCAGTATCTCTATTTGCACATCATCTCTTGCACATCTAGCATTCCATGTGTTAATACTAATTGTAATTATTCCCTTTGACTATAGCCTATTTATTTTACCTCAATAACTTGCTAGCATTTGCACACACTGTATATATATTTTTCTGTTGTATTTTTTTGACTTTATGTTTTTTTTTCCCCCATATGTAACTCTGTGTTGTTGTTTTTATCGCACCTTTACTTTGCTTTATCTTGGCCAAGTAAGTTGTAAATGAGAACGTGTTCTCAAGGCTTAACCTGGTTAAATAAAGGTGAAAAAAAATTAATAAAATAAAAAAATAAATAAACTCCTCCAAATCGCCAAATTCTCTTTATCGGACGAAAACAGCTTTCTCTGCTTCTGTCATCATTTCTCCTATTTGCTTCTGCTCATAGCTCTTCAGAAACCAACAAGGTCACATGTGGAACAATCTTCTCAATCTCAAATTCTTTATCCAGATAATCGTTTGTGTTTATCTTCATAGCTGCTCCTTGTGGTCCTAAAATTATGCAACATAAGCTGAGTTTAACTTTATTTGGTTGATGACTCAACCATTCCCTGAGTTCGATTGGGCAGCATTCTTGAGAATACTTGAGTCGTACAATGAAATGGATATTCCGGAAGCCTCGTAATCTGGCATATTTGCCACGATACATTTCTCCATATCTTAGCCTGCTTCAAAATCTTCACGAGATTTCCAATCCAGAATACTGAAGACGAATCCATCTCTGTCATCATCAGCAATTGGCAAACCTTTTCCTTTGGCACTTCTACCAGACAGCCGTCTGGTGTACATCTTAATGTAAGTTCAACACACAATGCATCTCTTCCCAACAATGCAACCTAGGTGTATGTTCTGATACCAGTATGGGTATTGTAATTTCTGATTTTTTATTGAGGAGCTCAATTGGTTCGTAAGAGGAATCAGCTGTTTCACTCCCTCAAAATAGTTGATTGGACATAGGGAGATGTGTAGCATCTTCAGGCCGAACGCAGGTAAAAGCAGCTCCGCTTATCCGCCATCACTTCTAATGATCGGTTGTTTATTTTCACCTCAATTGTTGGATTTTTTTCAGGTCCTGATGCTACCAGCTGACACCCCCCTTCCCGGATCTTCTGGGCATCCCTAGAATCCTTGCTCCGGGCCCCTATAGGGGTTCACCGGTCCTCCAGATGATCTTGACTGGCCCCCTGTATCTTCCTCTGAAATTCCCTCTGATGTTTCCTCCTGGCCCATTACACTCACGAGGCAAAGTGACCAACCTGTCCACAATTATAACACACTTCTGAAGATTGCTGGAAGTATGGCTTAAATCTTCCCTCCTCTTCCTCTTTCTAAGCCTTCTCGTCCTCTTCCTCTCAAATTCTGTGTCTGTCAGAGACTGGCTGTGGATATGAGAACAACTGGTACCGCTATTGGTGGCTGGTACAATTGCGGTTGGAACTGGTCCGGTTGAAGCTGGGGCAGTGATTGTTGATTTGGTGCACACTGATTCTGCATAACCAAAGCTTGTTTCTTCTCCTTCTTATTCTCCACCAGTTGTATTTGATTGAGTTTTCTGAGAGTTTCTTGGTCCTGTTCTTTCTGGTTGTGTTCCTTTTTCCTGTACAGATCCACTTGATGGGCTATATGATCTGTATAGACACCTTTTGTCATGCTTCCAAGTCCAACCACCTCTGCCAGTTTGCTCCTTACCGGTGAGGGCAGCCCATCTGCAGTTTAGCTCTCAAAATTGACTGCTCAATTTGACTCACATCTGGATCATTTCCCGGTAATATTTCTCCACACTTGATGAACTCTTGACACATAGGCTCTCTGATTTTCTTGTTGTCCTAATGGGTCAATTCAGAATGTTGTCAGGATGCACATTTGTTGGAAACGTATCTTTCAGTGCTCTCCACAGCCGATTTCTACGCACGCAAACAATTCAGAGTCATTCACTGCAGTCCCCACATATCTATTAAGTCCAGCTCTCTGAAAAATGTCTTCCATATCTGGAATCCCAAGGGAGATTAGCCAAAAGTCTCTTAATGTCTCCTATGGCAGACTGTGTTCCACCGTAATTTCTTCCAATTTTGAAATTCAAGGATATGCTCCATCTTGAAGAGTAGAGCTTCTCAAGTATATCTGACATATCGGTATTTTGCAAAAGGCTTATATTCTAGGTTTTGTCCTCGAATTATCACTGGCATCATCTTCTTACTTGTGCCCGCTTTCCTTGGCCTCAATGTATACTTCTACCAATTCTTGGGATCCTTTTCTCAGCAGTTTTTTCTTCTGTATCTTCAGCTTCTTGAGTTGTTGTTCCAGTTCTCTTACTTCTTCTAAATTATTCACTTATCCAGGCATGATACGCATCGGTCTATATCTCTTTCTATTTCTTCTGTGCTAGTCATTGTAGGATAAAATCCTCTGAATATGAAGTAACTTTAATCTCCAAATCTTTATCGCTGTCTTCATCTTCACTTTCATCAGAACTAGAATATCTTGTATTCTTCTTCTTCAAACATCCATCACCCTTCTTTCCGCTCTGGCCAACCTCTGTCTGATCACAGCGGTCATATCCACCCATGATCTCTTCTGAATCACTCTGATATCATCATCATCATCATCTTCAAGTTCCATCCTCCTGAACCTCACTCCACCCCTTAGTTTCCAGACATCTCGTTTTCTTCTTACTTTTGGAGTTTGGATTCATCTTTATGCAGTAGTTTCTGCTTGTCCTCTCTCTATTATTCGTTCATCTTCATCTCTGGTGTCAATAACCACCCTCCTGAATGATCACTGGAAGCTGAGGATAGACGTCCCTTAAACTCTACTTCTTTCTCAAAGGATGGTCTTTTTGCTGAATCCGTGAGAAAGGTGTATTGACTTCTGCCATTAGTTTTTCTATCACCTTCTACCTCTTTTACCATTTTCTCTATACCTCTGTTTCTTTTATCGTTGGTATATTTCATCAGTTTTGTCCTTCATTTTCAAACAGCTTAAGAACACCCAGCTCTCTTTGTCTCTTTTCTTTACGTTGTTCCCTTTTTTACCACCCCTTCTTTTGATCTGCCTTATAAATTCGATACAATTACTTTTATTATGTTGATGATGTCAAGGTTAAGAGTCCCTTCCACTGGCCATGGTTGTTCAATGTCAGGCCAACGTTTATTCCATTTTCCAGATAACCTTGCAATACCATCAACTAGCAGGATTACTATTTTGTACTACATCAACAGGAGCAATTACTTTTCCTTAGTTTGATGTCATTTTTTCCCCATTGTAACCAACTCTTCTATATTCCTTTATTGTGAATTATTTTTATTATTTTAGACTATGTAGCTTTTTTAAAATTAAACAATTAATTAATTAATTAATTAATCAATCTATATATATATATATATATATAAGTAATGTTTTGTTTTTTTATCCTATTTATTTTACCAATTTATTAATTAGTGGCAATCTTACCACATCTGACCAGGAAAAGTAAAGGAAAGTAGTAAACTTGAGAGCAATCCAAAAAAGAAAGACCTGTAATCCAGCAACACTACAGCACTCACAAACCAATTGCTTAATAAGCACCCAATGACCTTAATTTTACAGAATAATGTCAGTGCTCGATTTCCAACACAACTCTAATCAAACCCACTCATGCATAAAAACTCCCAATATGCAATTACATCAATTGATCAGTCTGTTGCCAAGTCCCCCACGTCAAATTGTCACAACATGAAATATGCTAGGCACACAAAATATCCTGTATGGGAAGGTAAGTTTTGTAAACAGAACAGTACTGGCCTTAATTTGACTGGATCCGTTGCAGCACACCTGTAGCATGATGTACTTGTCAGCACCCTCCCTTCTCTCTCTGTCTCCTCCTTCGTCGCTCCATATGACAGAAGAACAAAGGAACAGACAAGAATGTAGTATTTTATGCACTCACTGGGTTATTTCAACCATGCAATACTCCTCTGTTCACATTCGCTAAGAAATAAGCAAACAACTTAACCAGGAATATATAGATAGCTCAATAACATTTTATTTTATTTATTTTTAATCCGTCAACATATCTCTCATTTATCAATTCAATAGATCTCAATCAAATAGTTTCATCGTTAACAACAGCATTTAACAAACAGAATACTCCATTCGTGTGGTAAGTCTCCCCCTCCCTCTCTGTCTGCTCTGAGTCTGCGTTCCCAGACAGCTCAGTGCAGGCAGGGGAGTGGCATATTTGGTCTACGTAACTCTAAACTCATAAAATCCCACGCATCGTAGGTCCATTCACCAGTGCGGTTTCAGAGTGAGAAGAGCTCCCAAGCAGCTCTCCAAGATTAACCAACAGAAAGTAGACAGACCAGCTGTCCCTCCGTTATTCCCCAACAGACAAACTGTAACACTTAATAGAACTCAAAAAACATAGAACACAAACCTACTCTGAAGTTTCTTAACCCCCACTTATCCTAATCTGCAGATTTATAGTTATTTTCTTATCCATTACAAAAAACATCTCTATACACTCTTAAAAAACTCCTCCCTGTAGGCTCATGATTTTCGAATAGTTAGTCAAACGTTCTCTTTTATAGAGACTCCTAAGATTTTTTTACCTTAACGTCCTTACAGGTGGCTCATATATAGTTAACAATTATTAACGTTCTCACCAACGGAGACTCATAAGATTTTAAACCTTAACACATATTTCCTTATAAAAAACAAAAACCCCTGTTCTCAACAAAACATATATATGTATATATCTCTAACATAAATCTTATCCCTAACATGAGAGACACACAGTTAGAAACACAACAGAGACGTCTTTATTTTATTATTTTTTTCTCCCCACATACACACATACACAGTTTAAGAGGCTTATTTCCATTCCTAGGACACTCTAAGGCAGCATTTACCTCCATCGCGTCGTTTTTTCATTGTTCCTAAATTTCTGCTACCTCGAGTTTGCAGATATCCAATGAGTTGGCGTTACATCAAACATATACCTCGTCAACTATAAGTCGAGATGCGGTAACTTGCAACCGAATGTATCTACCACAAACTCCAGTCCCCGGGACTGACCTAAACCAACCTAATGAGCTTTCAGGATTTTGGCCCATCCTAATGATCGCCTCGTTTGAGGGCTTGCCATGATTGCGATGTCCTAATTCGTATACATTTTCCTTGGCCCTTATTCCTTCATTCTATTATTTTTCAATTTTCCTCAAGCAAAAATATCCCTGTGTCCAGTATTATCAATACCTAGACAATCCCCCTGTTTGCGTTGCTTTCAACGCAAAACAAATTTAGAAATTTAGAACGGACTATTATCCCACAGCAAAATGCACACGTCTTTTCAAACGGTACATCTCCCCAGCGCACACACCAACGTAAGCAAACGAACCGATTAGCGCACAAAATTGTGAGAAATCTCACCTTATGTGCCAGGCGTCTTGAGGGGAGTCACCGTAGCTCATTAATGGAAAGCTGGAGAGACGCACACGTCCCAAAGGTCCTTGCCATTCTGTGGTAACTAAATAATGATGCTAATTATGCTGTGAGAACAAGGAATCCGCTGACGCTGTACTTTGATTATAAAGGTTTGACCATATCAAAAGATTTCAGCCTCAATTTACAGACTTCTGCAGGGCATCTGGAGGACAAAGGCCCAAATCTAATATGTTGTTCCTCCCTCCTTTGTCCCCAAACCAAGGTATTTGTAAATCTGTGACATGATATGGGTGGTTTCCCCACAGACCAATCCCAGGACGCCATAAAACAGACTTCCTCTGTTTTAGGGTGCCTTTGTAGAAATGCGCTCCAGATGCCCTCCAGAGTAACATTCGTAAAACACATCTGCAAAATAGCAAAGTAGAAATTTAGAAAAAGACAAGATGCAGGATGTGTAGTGCCAGTTTTGAGGACAGGGAATCAGCTGCTGGCACCCATCTTTCCCCAGAAAGTACAGAGTCTCAACCTATTAACCTGCTCCTTAAAGCCACATTTTCTTGAAGCTCAATCAACTCATTTGCGGATGGATATATCGAAGATCTGTTTTTCTTCCTCTGATAACTTTGTAGATTGTAGAGTGACCAAGAAGGTTTGGATGATGCAGCAGAGTTCTCCAACAGAGATGGGATATTCAGTTGAATATCACAGCAAATGAAATGATGGTGATTTTGAGGGGCTTCATCAAGTTGTAAAGTAAAAAAATAATATTTCACTCATTGCTGTGGAATCTAACAGTAGTGATATTTTTCTTCAAGTCAAGGTAAACTCCACACATGCATTCATTTACATCTCAGCGAGAAAAAGATCACAACATCAGTGAAATGATTTGGTGTAGGGAATCGATAAGGACTTTGGGGATTAGTAATCGTTTTGCCTCCTCAATGGATCAATTTATTATGATTAAGGTGATAATGGAACTTAAAACTTTTCACAAGGAAGATTCTGCATATCAGGCACATTGGTTTTGAGAGCTGCATACTTTTCGTACACGTTTTTGAATTATGGTTTTCAGCGCAACTTGTCTTTTTTTAACAGCTATATGAATAAAGACACTGGTAACTGAGTTTTTATATGATATTAACATTCTTGAACCGGCAAATCCTTTTGTTTCTTTTCTGCTGCTTGTCCGAGGTTCGGCAGAGGAGATTTGCATTTATGTGATTGGGTAAACGCGGTATTTGCATGGGATCCACAGATTGGATTAGAGGTGAACAGTGAGGTGGGGTGTGCGTGAGAGAGAGAGAGAGAGAGAGAAAGAGAGGTTGGAGTAGAGAGGCTGCAGAGCGCCCAGTTGATTTTTAAAGGTTAAAAATAATGTATTCACTTGGATATAATTAAATGAGGTTGTTTGGTGTATTGACCCTCTCTATGTCCCGACGACCGCTGGTCCGCCAGTTGAGTTTGTGATATCAAATTTAATGAAATAAATATGAAATCAAATTTTATTTGACATGCATGAATAAACAGGTGGAGAATTACGAAATGCTTACTTAAGAAAACATTATTATAATAAAAAGTAAAATAAAAACAACAAAAAAAAAAAAAGGTTGAGAAAAAAAGAGCAGAAGTAAAATAAAATAATAGTAGGGGAGGCTATAATAGTAATTGAGATAAGGCGGGAAGAGGTAGGAGGTAGTGAGGTAAGGGGCATGGGGAAGAGTTAAAGTGATATGGAAGTAAATAATTAATAGAGTAGCAGTAGCGAAAAGATGGGGTGGGGGTGAAAGTGTAGCCATGATTAGCTGTAGGAGTTTTAGTGGCTTGGGGGGTAGAAGCTGCTGAAAGCTTTTTGATAGATCTTAGTCGGGTACGAGGGTAGAGGAGATCTGTTTATGATAGGGTGGTGGAGTTTTGAAATTTTGAGGGCCCTTCTCTGAGATATTAAAAATTTTAATATTGTGTTTATGTAATTGATTGATTAATTAATTAATGAATTTTTAGGTTACACAAAGATAAATAATACTTTTTTAAAATAAACATCGTTATGATTTATTGACTATTTAAATGGTTGGTCC
>NW_025537389.1:0-35303 GCF_020615455.1 Coregonus clupeaformis
GCAAATCAATCCCAGAACAACAGCAAAGGACCTTGTGAAGATGCTGGAGGAAACAGGTACAAAAGTATAAATATCCACAGTAAAACGAGTCCTATATCGACATAACCTTAAAGTCCGCGCAGCAAGGAAGAAACCACTGCTCCAAAACCGCCATAAAAAACCCAGACTATGGTTTGCAACTGCACATGGGGACAAAGATTGTACTTTTTGAGAAATGTCCTCTGGTCTGATGAAACAAAAATAGAACTGTTTGGCCATAATGACCATCGTTATGTTTGGAGGAAAAAGGGGGACCTTGCAAGCCGAAGAACACCATCCCAACCGTGAAGCACGGAGGTGGCAGCATCATGCTGTGGGGGTGCTTTGCTGCAAGAGAGACTGGTGCACTTCACAAAATAGATGGCATCATGATGAAGGAAAATTATGTGGATATATTGAAGCAACTGTCGTATATGATGAATGGTGGCAATTATCGCTGTCAACAAAAGAGTCCGATCTATGCTGCATCGTGTTAGAGGCTTTTATTCATACCACGAGGTTACAGCATAAATTACAGACACGCGTTGTCCGGAGAACGGCTCCTCAAGATTGCTATGGCCGTTCTGCCGTCTCATCGTTTACCCCCTATTTATAAACAATGCAAAGGGAGGGGCTACTCCCTCTTCTGGCCAATCACCAGTCTCCCCTCGGGCGTCACCCTCCAAGCGGCACATTTCAAATAACATCATAAAACATCCCCCCTTTGGCCTGAACACCCAACATTCCATTTCGTCATGAAAAACATTTAACAAAGGCATAATCTTCAGATACGATATTCCCCCCTTTCGAGACGAAATAAACGTCTCGAAAACAAACAGAATAAGATTATGACTATCAACTATTTATCTCATTGAATATTCTTAACTTTAAACCCAAAAACATTCTCCTCTAGAGTATAAATACCTTTTTTATGAAATATGAATAACTGTTGATGAAATGTTAACACATTACCATGACATATGAACAACTGTTTATGAAGTATGAACACATTACTATGAATTATGAATAAATCTCTATGGAGTGTGAGAGCGAAAAACTGTCCAGCAGCCATCCATCCATATCAATCAAGACAGTAAAATTCTCTCACGGTCCCTCTGCCCCAGGCAACCACCGTCGGTACTCCAGATAACCTCATTAACCATGTAAATGCATTTGAAACTATGATGTAATTAAATACACATGTAAACAAAATCCTATCCATAAATATCCATTGTACAACTGGTCAACCCATCGAATCGTACAATGAATCTCTCCCTTCCTAGACCTTCTGTCCCTAACCCCATCGAAATAAACAAAAGCATCTAAAATCCTCATCTGCATTCAATAACATCAAACATCATTCTACTAAAATCAATACCTAAGAATATGACACAATTATGTATTACACATGTCTATATTTCATTGCAGACACTGGAATGTAGTCCACTACACTTCATCTCCCTGAAGTGTCCTCTTCCAATGGACTTGTTGATGATGGAATCAGCCACACCCTCCTTGTTTCATCTCCTCCAGTCATATTGTCCCTTCATATTGTCTTTGTTTGAGTATTCCAATCTCCACCTGTTCTCCCAAATGCTTCTGGAATGACAAGAAAATAAACGACCAAACAGTATCTTTTGCAAAACAACATTTTCAAATTAAACATCAATATCCACTAACAATCTAAAAATGATATATAAATGATGCATGAATCACATTATCCATCCCCCCCTTTGATTCATAAATCATACTAAAAATCATACTAATATTGAAAAAACAATTTGACAAATCATCAAATAATCCAAAATGATATTTATCCATCAGTAGGCCACTTGTCCCTCTTCGTCCAGATCCGGAACAGTCAACAATGGCATCTGAGTGTTGCCTCCAGGCACCACTTCTCCAACCTATCTCAATGTCATAACTTTCTCAAAAGTCAGTAACATATTACACAGTGCCTTAAAATGTACCCCATCACTGCCCCCTACTGGCCTAACTGATTTTGCATCCAAATGCATCCCTGATATTTTCCAAATGTTACACCATACCATGAATGAAGTCCCCCTTCTCCCTTAAACCTACCCTTCAATGATAGGCTTGAAGACTATAACATGTAGCCATGTCACCCTTTTAACCCTAGATTTAGCTGTGTCCGGTGCTAGCTCTCTTTTAATAGTAAAAGCCTCATATGGAAGCTTCAACGTTGACACATACCCAAATCCTATCCCTCCATAGAGTAAAAATATATATACTTTATCATCACAAACCCACCAAATATCTCTAAAATTCCCCATAGTCACCCTGTCAGTCAAAAGCTAATCTTTTAACCATCAAAGTCCTGCTCTTCTTACTACCTGGTATATAAAAAGTAACCTATTATTTGTCATTACTACCCTTAAGGTCATACTTATCCAAGTTATCATCTAACATCCCAATCTGATCTTCCCATAACCCCTTACCTCATATGTTTTATTAGAACAACAACAACTTTTATCCTCATTGGTTCACCTGAATACTTCAGGTTTCCACTGTTACCTGACTTTACATCTAACAATTCCCATAGGGTAATCCATTTACCCAAGAACACTTAAACCCTACTGTTCTGACAACGACATTATTTTATCTGTCAATGACTGTTGCCAATTCCACAGTCATGACAAAGCTCAAGACTGACCCACACCTGACAGAGGCTGCGCAACCGTCTAACAGGTTCGGGATGGAATTCTCAACAGACATGGACCCTCAAGATTCCTCACTGACCTTACAGAATGAGTTAATCTATCTCTAATTTTCACAACAGAGGAACGAGCAGCACTGATCAGATGCCCCCCCCTCCGTCATCAAAATCAAAAGATCTCATCCTGCAGCTTCCATGATGAATCTCTCTTCTCCATTTCAGATTAATCTATATTGCTCTCTACTACTATCTGCTCTACTTTTTTAACCCTATTCGTAGTAACCTAAACCCCTGAGTCTCTCTTGCTGCCTCCTTTAATTTCAGAAAAGTTGTTGTCATCCTTCCTACATTTGCTATTACCATCGTATCATTAATCCCTTCCCAAAGTTACCATTAACGTTGTTGATTTAGTTGATGAATTAAAACCCTTAATTCCCTCTAGTGGGAAACTACCAACATCCTATTCGATTATTCCCTGTTGGAGTGACTACTGTAATAAACTTATCCTTAACTCCCTCTGTGACTGTGGAAAGTTTTACAGACTTCAAATCTTCCATTATAAGCATCACCTTACAAATTACATAGCCCTTTAACCAATAATTCTTAACCGGAACCACTGCTAATGCTTGCACTAGATAAGTACACATATTCTCCCTGATCTTTATCTGTAACCTTACGCAAAATAATCCCTTATTTGAGTAGGTGCAACAGCTCCTACTTCTGATCCTGCTAACAATACTTATCCTCCCTAATTATCTCTCTCTCTCTCTCTCTGTGAAAGAAACGTCATCATCCTAAATGGCATATTATAATTATTATTCTCCTAACCCTCATAACAGTATTTTCCCCCTATAATTGATGCTGGACCCTTAATCAAATGCGCTATATTTATGGCTTTAATAACTATCAATGTTGAAAGAGTTAAATTACTTCTACCTGTTATTTTAATAGACTCACGTGTTAATGTCCTTATTTACTCCTAGTTTTCCCCCAGTTTTCCCCTAAGACTTTGAACTCTTTCCTTGTACTTCCATCCATCCCCACTAGTGTCACTTTTTCCCCCTTTCCGTTCTACCTCTAAACTTTAAACCTTCTGATTATACAAAATACACCTATAATGACCTTGATCTCCCTACTGTACAGTGTCATTCACCATTGTTCTCTCTTTTACTACTAGCTTTGAAACTTAGCTTACTGTCTCAGAGTTCCTTCACCCCTAGTTCTCCTAACTTATTTTAATCTAATCTTTTCTCTCATAACATTTAAAACCTTTTCCCCTGACTTATTGACAAAATCTCTCTTACCACCAAATTTTAGAATATGTGATTGGGAAAGTTCCCCACCTGCTTCTGACTCATTACACACAGACTTGGCAAAACCGACTAAACACCTTTTAGCCTAACCTCAAATCTCTTAGTGTAAGAATGTAACCCAAAATAACAGTCACCCCTATTAAGTTTTTTCCCAGACAGATTGTCTAACAGGCAATCTAATACATTATCATCCTTCCTATGATATTTATCTTTTAAGCAAATGATTCCCCAAAAACCCTACTTCTTAAAATAGTCTACCAGACAGTCAGTCGTCTAGTGTGCATCTTATTGTACGCTTCAATTCTCTTCCCAACACTACAATAACAGTATCTTCTAATATTAGTACTTTAAGAGTAAGTACTACCTCAAATCCCTATCCTAATTAGTTATCAATTAGTGAGATGTTTAACCTCTTTAGGCTGAACACAGATAAGTTTTCCCCTATTCACTATCACTTCTAATGGTCAGTTGTTTCAACTGTTAGCTATTTCCTCTTCTTCTCTAATCGATGCTCTCAGCTGATACCCCCCTTCCGGATATTGTTCAGTTGAAGCTGTAACAGTGATTGTTGATTTGGTTCACTCTGATTCTTCATCACACAAGCTTCTCTTCTCCACCAATTGTATGATTGACTTCTCAGAGTTTCTTCGTCCTGTTCTTCTCGTCGTTGACATATCAGTATTCTTCAAAAGGTTATCTTCTAAGTTCTGTTCTTGAAATATCATCTTCTTACCAGTGGCCTTTCCTTTGGCCTCACTGTATTATTCTTTTCCTTCAATTCTTGAGGTCTTCATCCAGTCGTGTTACTTCTTCCATTTCTCCATTTCTTCTTTCCTCTCTTGTACCTTCAACTTTCATCAGAGATCAAATCTCTAGTATCCATTTCTTCTTCCCTCTCTTGCCACTTCCTTCTGATCACAGAGTCATATCCACCCCTGACCTCTCTCAATCACTCTCATGTCATCCTCCTCATCTCCTTAAGTTCCCAGACATCTCGGTTTTCTTCCGTCTTCTGGATTCATCTTCATCGTTGTTTCTGCTCGTATTCGTCTTCATCTCTGATGCCATAATCACCCTGCTGGATGATGTCTTTCTGCTGAATCCATGTGTGAGAAAGGTGTAGTAACTTCTGCCATTAGTCTCTCCTAACACTACTCTAACCCTACTTTGATCAAAAAATGACTATTTTAATCAATTTTCCCCTATATCAAGCCCTTTATATTCCTTTATTGTGAACTATCCTATTTTAGACTATATAAGTTATATAAGCTTCCCCCCTGTAATTCTTAATATAACCTAAACAAATCCATTAACCATCCTGAATAATTAACCCCAATTCCTATTCCTATGTCACCAATATCAATTAGTGTTGAGTATATCTTACCACAACCCATCAACTGCCAGTAAATGCAAGTTAGTCATCTTCAGACTAAAATACCCCTAAACAAAGCCTTCTAACCTTACAACCCTTCAATACTCCAATTCCCATAACCCCTTGCTCTATTAGCTCTAATTATCATAAATTTACAAAAGAATCCTCAATCCATCCTGGATTCCCAACACATCTGTAATTAAACCCCAGTGATGCACATAGCCTCCAAAATGCAATTTTTAATGAATCAGTTTGCCAAGCCCATGTAAACTCGTCATAACATCACATATTCTGTTAGGGAAAGATTTTGTAACCATAATCAGTACCAAAACCTTTTTGACTTGATCCTCTGCCACGTGACGTGATCACTTCCTGTATCTCCTCTCTCCCCCTCTCTCTCCTGTCTCTCATGACAAGGGATAAAGACACAAGAACAGCTTTTAGTAGTTCATGCCATCACTGAGTATTTCCAACCATTCCATATTCATTCGTTCTACATTATTCACTCTAAGACTAAACTCAGAATTAAATAGATCGCTCAAAAAACCTTTTATTTTTATTTTAATCCGTTATTTAATTATTTAATTCAATCTATTATAATCCGTTATCCTATATTTAATGTATAAATTCAATAGGCTACAAAACAAGTTTCATCTTTAACCAATCGCAGTTTAAACTAGAATCATCATGTTAAAATCTCTTTATGCGTATTTGTTCCGTCGTCTGTGTTCCTCTGTCTCCCCCTGCAGTTTAACCAATGTGTTGTTTTGCAGAATCCCACACATGCGCAAATATCATTTATTACATAGATCGCTCCAAAACATTTCATTTAATTTTAATCGTCTTTTAATTTAATTAATTATACTCCGTCAACATATATTTGATTTATAACTTTACCACATCTCGCCAAATAGTTTCCCGTTCGAACAACAGCCGTTTAACACCTAAGAGATTTTTTCCCAAAATCTCTCTTATTCTGTGACTATTATCCCTTGCCGCGTCACATGGGACCTATGACCCTTACCCATAATGCCGTGCTTTGTAGGCTTAGCACATAACCACATGTTGTAGTTTTTAGCCCCATAAAATCACGCATGCGCAAATATCATTTTAACCTCATACTTGAGTCTCAGCATCCCCTCGTGGTGTCGTTTAGTGCCGTAAAACAAAACGTTCCCTAATCTCGTGCCATAAACTCCAACTCCCACGTTTGGTACTGTAGTGTCGCAAAGTTAAACACATGCGCATACCCATTCCTCAATACAATTTCACCGTGGAAGGAAGATTCTCTACTCTCTCTCCCCAAACATAATAACAGTCCAGCTGTAATTCCCCATTTCCCCCTCATAATCAAACAACATTTACCAGCGCTCACAAAACATATAACCTGACTTACAAACACATAAACAAGTTTAAGAGACTTTCACCCGTCGCAACGGAATCTCTAAGGATACGTTAGCATGTAGCACGCAACACAATTAGCATGTAGCATTAGCATTTAGCTTAGCCTAAGGTACACTATAGCATGATTCACCCTTTAGCCTTACAAAGATTAGCCTGAGCAACGATGTACCACGTGGCCCAAAACAATCCAGCCTTAACACCAACCTCCAGCTAACTGCAGCCTACTACACAAATCAATATCCTGCACCGTTGCCAAATAAATAATCGTCCAATTCTCCCCGTCTAACTTTATGCTGCCTTGAAAGATGAATCTCATATCAAGCGGTTATCCCCAACCAATTTCCCGTCGACCAGAGGAGGAGTATAACATAGCTACAACCATTCACTTCATAATTCCCGCTTAAGAAATCAACCTGACTCAGTCTAACTAAGCCCTGGATTTCTGGCCCACTCCTGTGAGTCGCCCCATTTTGAGGTCTTTCCAGATTAACGGTGCCCTAAAAATGCATACGTATTCCAACATTAATTCTCTACCAATCCATTGTCCTAAACATGCTATTATTCCCCATTTACCCATCAACCAAATTTAGAATATTTGTTATCAGACTCCGAATCGACAGCGACAACGCCACCGAGGCCAGGTTATAATGGAACATCCCCTCAGTGTACACAAGTCATATCCAATCTAACAAACTCCGAAGCGGTACAAACACTCACCCTTTTTCATGCCTCAGAGAGAGTTAGCTCAGCGATTGACTGAAACAAGGAAGAGACACTAACCAGCCCCACGTTGGGCGCCATTATGTCGTATATGATGAATGGTGGCAATTATCGCTGTCAACAAAAGAGTCCGATCTATGCTGCATCGTGTTAGAGGCTTTTATTCATACCACGAGGTTACAGCATAAATTACAGACACGCGTTGTCCGGAGAACGGCTCCTCAAGATTGCTATGGCCGTTCTGCCGTCTCATCGTTTACCCCCTATTTATAAACAATGCAAAGGGAGGGGCTACTCCCTCTTCTGGCCAATCACCAGTCTCCCCTCGGGCGTCACCCTCCAAGCGGCACATTTCAAATAACATCATAAAACATCCCCCCTTTGGCCTGAACACCCAACATTCCATTTCGTCATGAAAAACATTTAACAAAGGCATAATCTTCAGATACGATACAACATCTCAAGACATCAGTCAGGAAGTTAAAGTTTGGTCACAAATGAGTCTTCCAAATGGACAATGACCCCAAGCGTACTTACAAAGTTGTGGCAAAATGGCTTAAGGACAACAAAGTCAAGGTATTGGAGTGGCCATCACAAAGCCCTGACATCAATCCTATAGAAAATGGGTGGGCAGAACTGAAAAAGCATGTGCGAGCAAGGAGGCCTACAAACCTGACTCAGTTACACCAGCTCTGTCAGGAGGAATGGGCCAAAATTCACCCAACTTATTGTGGGAAGCATGTGGAAGGCTACCCGAAATGTTTGACCCAAATTAAACAATTTAAAGGCAATGCTACCAAATACTAATTGAGTGTATGTAAACTTCTGACCCACTGGGAATGTGATGAAAGAAATAAAAGCTTAAATAAATCATTCTCTCTACAATTATTCTGACATTCTTAAAATAAAGTGGTGATCCTAACTGACCTAAAACAGGGAATTCTTACTAGGATTAAATGTCAGGAATTGTGAAAAACTTAGTTTAAATGTATTTGGCTAAGGTGTATGTAAAATTCCGACTTCAACTGTATTAGGACAGCAGTTAGGGATGGGGCGGTACTTGAATATTCAAACCGAGCTTAGGCTAGAATTGGATCAACTGATTCTTAAGACATTCTTGCACACAAGGATATACCATGATATATATACACAGTTCCATTCAAAAGTTTGGACACACCTACTCATTCCAGGGTTTTTCTTTATTTTTACTATTTTCTACATTGTATAATAATAGTGAAGACATCAAAACTATGAAATAACACATATGTAATCATGTAGTAACCAAAAAAGTGTTATAAATTATATTTTGATTTGTTTATTTGAGATTCTTCAAAGAAACCACCCTTTGCCTTGACAGCTTTGCACACTCTTGGCATTCTCTCAATCAGCGTCATGGGGTAGTCATCTGGAATGCATTTCAATTAACAGCTGTGCCTTCTTAAAAGTTAATTTGTGGAATTTCTTCCCTTCTTAATGTGTTTGAGCCAATCAGATGTGTTGTGACAAGGTAGGGGTGGTATATAGAAGATGTACTCCTGAGTGGCGCAGTGGTCTAAGGCACTGCATCGCAGTGCTAACTGTGCCACTAGAGATCCTGGTTCGAATCCAGGCTCTGTCGCAGCCGGCCGCGACCGGGAGACTCATTGGCGGCGCACAATTGGCCCAGCGTCATCCAGGGTAGGAGAGGGAATGGCCGGCAGGGATGTAGCTCAGTTGATAGAGCATGGCGTTTGCAATGCCAGGGTTGTGGGTTCGATTCCCACAGGGGGCCAGTATAAAAAAAAAGATGTATTCACTAACTGTAAGTCGCTCTGGATAAGAGCGTCTGCTAAATGACTAAAATGTAAGATAGCCCTGTTTGATAAAAGACCAAGTCCATATTATGGCAAGAACAGCTCAAATAATCAAAGAGAAATGACAGTCCATCATTACTTTAAGACATGAAGGTCAGTCAATACGGAAAACTTCAACAACTTTGAAAGTTTATTTAAGTGCAGTCGCAAAAACCATCAAGTGCTATGATGAAACTGGCTCTCATGAGGACTGCCACAGGAATGGAAGACCCAGATAAGTTAAATAGAGTTACCAGCCTCAGAAATTGCAGACCAAATAAATGCTTCACAGAGTTTAAGTAACAGACACATCTCAACATCAACTGTTCAGAGGAGACTGTGTGAATCAGGCCTTCGTGGTCGATTTGCTGCAAAGAAACCACTACTAAAGGACACCAATAATTAGAAGAGACTTGCTTGGGCAAAGAAACACGAGCAGTGGACATCAGACCAATGGAAATTTGTCCTTTGGTCTGGAGTCCAAATTGGAGATGTACAGTGAGGGGAAAAAGTATTTGATCCCCTGCTGATTTTGTACGTTTGTCCACTGACAAAGAAATGATCAGTCTATCATTTTAATGGTAGGTTTATTTGAACAGTGAGAGACAGAAGAACAAAACAAAAATTCCAGAGCAACGCTTGTCAAAAATGTTATAAATTGATTTGCATTTTAATGAGGGAAATAAGTATTTGACCCCCTCTCAATCAGAAAGATTTCTGGCTCCCAGGTGTCTTTTATACAGGTAACGAGCTGAAATTAGGAGCACATTCTTAAAGGGAGTGCTCCTAATCTCAGCTTGTTACCTGTATAAAAGACACCTGTCCACAGAAGCAATCAATCAATCAGATTCCAAACTCTCCACCATGGCCAAGACCAAAGAGCTCTCCAAGGATGTCAGGGACAAGATTGTAGACCTACACAAGGCTGGAATGGGCTACAAGACCATCGCCAAGCAGCTTGGTGAGATTATTTGCAAATGGAAGAAACACAAAATAACTGTCAATCTCCCTCGGCCTGAGGCTCCATGCAAGATCTCACCTCGTGGAGTTGCAATGATCATGAGAACGGTGAGGAATCAGCCCAGAACTACACGGGTGGATCTTGTCAATGATCTCAAGGCAGCTGGGACCATAGTCACCAAGAAAATAATTGGTAACACAGTACGCTGTGAAGGACTGAAATCCTGCAGCGCCCGCAAGGTCCACCTGCTCAAGAAAGCACATATACAGGCCCGTCTGAAGTTTGCCAATGAACATCTGAATGATTCAAAGGAAAACGGGGTGAAAGTGTTGTGGTCAGATGAGACCAAAATCGAGCTCTTTGGCATCAACTTAACTTGCCGTGTTTGGAGGAGGAGTAATGCTGCCTATGACCCCAAGAATACCATCCCCACCGTTAAACATGGAGGTGGAAACATTATGCTTTGGGGGTGTTTTTCTACTAAGGGGACAGGACAACTTCACTGCATCAGAGGGACGATGGAAGGGGCCATGTACCGTCAAATCTTGGGTGAGAACCTCCTTCCCTCAGCCAGGGCATTGAAAATGGGTCGTGGATGGATATTCCAGCATGACAATGACCCAAAACACACGGCCAAGGCAACACATTAAGGTCCTGGAGTGGCCTAGCCAGTCTCCAGACCTTAATCCCATAACAAATCTGTGGAGGGAGCCAGAGGTTCGAGTTGCCAAACGTCAGCCTCGAAACCTTAATGACTTGGAGAAGATCTGCAAAGAGGAGTGGGACAAAATCCCTCCTGAGATGTGTGCAAACCTGATGTCCAACTACAAGAAACGTCTGACCTCTGTGATTGCCAACAAGGGTTTTGCCACCAAGTACTAAGTCATGTTTTGCAGAGGGGTCAAATACTTATTTCCCTCAATAAAATGCAAATCAATTTATAGCATTTTTGACATGCGTTTTTCTGGATTTTTTTGTTGTTATTCTGTCTCTCACTGTTCAAATAAACCTACCATTAAAATGATAGACTGATCATGTCTTTGTCAGTGGGCAAACGTTCAAAATCAGCAGGGGATCAAATACTTTTTTCCCTCACTGTATGGTTCCAACTGCCGTGTCTTTGTGAGACGTGGTGTGGGTGAACGGATGATCTCCGCATGTGTATTTCCCACCGTAAAGCATGTAGGAGGAGGTGTTATGGTGTGGGGGTGCTTTGCTGGTGATACTGTCTGTGATTTATTTAGAATTCAAGGCACACTTAACCAGCATGGCTACCGCAACATTCTGCAGCGATACACCATCCCATCTGGTTTGGGCTTAGTGGAACTATAATTTGTTTTTCAACAGGACAATGAACCAACACACCTCCAGCCTGTGGAAGGACTATTTTACCACGAATGAGAGTGCTGCATCAGATGACCTTGCCTCCACAATCCCCTGACCTCAACCCAATTGAGATGGTTTGGGATGAGTCGGACCACAGAGTGAAGGAAAAGCAGCCAACATGTGCTCAGCATATGTGGGAACTCCTTCAAGACTGTTGGAAAAGCATTCTAGGTGAAGCCAGTAGTGTGCAAAGCTGTCATCAAGGCAACTGATTTTTTGATTTTTTTATTTAACCTTTATTTAACCAGGTAAGACAGTTGAGAACAAATTCTCATTTACAACTGCCACCTCGCCAAGATAAAGCAAAGCAGTGCAATAAAAACAACAACACAGAGTTACAGATGTGGTAAAACAAAACATAAAGTCAAAAATACTACAGAAAATATATACAGTGTGTGCAAATGTAGAAAGTTATGGAGGTAAGGCAATAAATAGGCCATAGTGCAAAATCATTACAATTAGTATTAACACTGGAATGATAGATGTACAAGAGATAATGTGCAAATAGAGATACTGGGGTGTAAATTAGCAAAATAAATAACAATATGGGGATGAGGTAGTTGGGTGGACTAATTTTAGATGGGCTGTGTACAGGTGCAGTGATCAGTAAGGTGGTCTGACAACTGATGCTTAAAGTTAGATAAGTGTCTCCAGCTTCAGAGATTAGGATAAACTAAGATAAGGAGGGGATTTGCCTAGAAGTCATTTATAGATGGCCTGGAGCCAGTGGGTTTGGCAACGAATATGTAGTGTGGACCAGCCAACAAGAGCATACAGGTCGCAGTGGTGGGTAGTATATGGGGCTTTGGGCGGGTGAAGAGCATGCATTTCATTTCACTTGTGTTTAAGAGCAGTTGGAGGCTACGGATGTTGTGGTGTATGGCATTGAAGCTCGTTTGGAGGTTTGTTAACACAGTGTCCAATGAAGGGCCAGATGTATACAAAATGGTGTCGTCTGCCTAGAGGTGGATCTGAGAATCACCAGCAGCAAGAGCGGTGTTTGAAGAATCTCAAACATAAAATATATTTTTATGTGTTTAATACTTTTTTGGTTACTACATGATTCCATATGTGTTATTTCATAGTTTTGATGTCTTCACTATTATTCTACAATGTAGAAAAACCCTTGAATGAGTAGGTGTGTCCAAACCTTTAACTGATACGGTATATATTTTTTTATAACTTTGGAGTGTAGTTTTAGACGTTTTTATTTGAGCTACTGCTGGTTCTTATGTTGCGTTTTACACGAAAAGGCTATTTAGCCTACTTCTATAACGCATTTTAAGCTAGTCCTTCAGTCAGTCCTGACAATGAAGTAGGCCTGTATGCTCCCCACTTCAAATAGCGATTATAGGCGAGCACCTATTTGTCCCTAGGCTAAATGCTCATTATCGGAGTAGATTGCTAAAGTGAAACGACTAACGCACCCTTTAGGGGGAAGTAGAGTCTGGTGGTGAACGAGATAAGCGCGCACCTGACAGAGTTGCCAATTTAATTTGACAGACCGTTGAGATCCATGCAAAACACTCACAGATACATGTTATTCATCCAGTGAGGCCAGAAATATAATGCTGAAGCGTAGCAGTCACTCAAAGATTATTTCGTTTTCAACGTATTGAGCTAGGCTATAGCAAATATGAGGCAAATTCTATCATGGCGAATATCTGACTTTATTTATTTGTGTTATTTATTTATTTTTGCCAACATAAAACTTTCACAAAATCGCCTCTATGACGTGCCTCTTTATTACGACGGGGTCACACAATTTCAGAACGCTCGATTTCAGAACCTTGGACAATTCTGATGTTCACAACCATAACAGCCTTGAACTCAAAGCACTTGGACAACCCGTCTTTACCTTTCAATTAACGAAGAAAATATTGAATTATCTTTACAATTTTTCACATATCAACTTGAAATCAGTGAGTAATATTTTTGTTTTGCTTTGAAATGTTATATTGCTCATGTTTATGAACACATAACCCTAATGTCTATGCTTAATACTCTTCGATTTAGATTATGTCCCACATGGAACCCTATTTCCTATATATTGAACTACTTTGACCAGACTCCTATAGGCCTTGGTAAAAAGCAGTGCACTACATAGGGAATAGGTTGCCATCTGGGAGACACCCAGAGCTGAGCTAGGTAGGCCTACTGAACTGATGCCATGCATTTCATTTTGCTAATATTGAAGCATTTTGTTTTCCACAGGCACTATTGACCATGGGATCCGCAATGTCTATCTCACTCCGCGAGAAGGCAGTCCACTTCAAAGATGGGCCGGACACGGTGGGCCACTTCTTTGAAGTCCAGACCCGTAAGAGTGGCAAAGACAAGACCCTGAAGCGCTACTCGCCATGGAGGCGGATTGTGAAGAAGAAGGGCTCCAATAAGGTGCAGGCCCACGAGAACATCAACCAAAACAACATCACCCATCTGAGTAACGAGAACCGGGAGAAGTCTCAGTCCTCCTCCAACTTGTCCACCCTCACCCTGGAGAAGTCTCAATCCTGTGACAAGCTGTCCACCCAGTACCAGAGCACTCCAGCCATTGCCAACAGCTCCAACAACGCCGCCTCGTCGGTCGAGAAGGCCCCCTTGACCAACTCCAACACGGCCCCCGACACGCCCCAAACGGTTATCGCCCAGGACCTCGACACGCCCAAGAGGCTGGTGATGGTCCACGCTACAACCGGCGAGCTGCTGCGCTGCCTGGGTGAGTTCCTGTGCCGGCGCTGCTACCTGATCCAGGACATGTCTTCCATGGACCCGGCGCTGTGGCTGCGGGTGGTTGACCGTTATCTGCTGGACAACTGCTATCAGAACCAGAGCTGCATTAACCCGGCCATGGTGGTCTTCCTCTACATGCTGTGCCGCGAGGCGGTCTCCTCCGAGGTGGCCACCTTGCATGAGCTGCATGCCGTGCTGCTTACCTGCCTCTACACTACCTGCTCCTACGTGGGCAACCAGATCTCCTACCCCCTGAGACCCTTCCTGGTGGAGACCTGCAGGCAGACCTTCTGGATCCGCTGCATGTCCATCACCAAGCTGATGAGTGGTAAGATGCTCCAGATGAACACAGACCCTAACTTCTTCTCCCAGATGTTTGCTGACCTGAAGAACGAGAGCCAGAAGGAGGAGATGAAGAGCCGCCTGCTCAGCGGTGTGTACAGCACTCAGTGAGGGACCTAGGGTAGAGGGGCCAGGGGAGGGGAGGGGCCTACTATAGCCTGACATTTCAAAATGGGAGGGAAGAGGATTGGTTCAGTGAATGGGTAGAGGGTGAGCTTTGATGGGAAAATATGATTTATAGATTTTAAGGGTTAATATGAGGGTTAATTTGGCTTGAAAGAGAACACAAATCGGTAGGTATGAATGTGTAGAGGACTGAGGCTGTAGCTTACTATCTACTGTACCAGCTGACTGTCTGACGTGTGCACTGCCTACCACGGGAGGATTGGAGGCACACGAGTGACTGTGCTAGTGCTCACATCACACAGGCTGCAGCCTACCAGCCTACTGTTCTGACTGTGTGAGATGTGCACTTTCTACCACGGGAGGGAAGGAGGCACCCTTGTGTGAGTGGGCTAGTGCTCAGATCATGGTTGAACAGACAAGCTGCAACCCTGCCGCTTTAGACTGTGAAGTGAACACCCATGTTCCCGCACAGCAAGCACAGGACTGGACAGTTCTGGGGGACAGGGGTTCGTTTGAGGACCATTGGTTCTGATGAACTTGAACGAACAGTGTGACTGTTTTGGAATAAAATGCTATATATTCTCTTAAACATCCAGTGTTGTGTCCTTATTATTTTACAATTGATATTTTCCATGTCATTTTGAGATCTTGGTGGAGATAATACTTTACCAGTGGTGGAAAAAGTACCCAATTCAGTAAAACTTGAGTAAAAGTAAAGAAAATGACTCAAGTAAAAGTGAAAGTCACACAGTAAAATACTACTTCAGTAAAAGTCTAAAAGTATCTGGTTTTAAATGTACTTAAGTATCAAAAGTGAAAGCAAAGGCTATATATCAAATTCCTTATATTATGCTAATTGCCTTTATTTTTATTTATTTATGGGAATCCAGGGACACAGTTCAACAATATTTTACAAACCAGATCAGAGGCAGTAGGGATGCATTTTTCTTAATAAGTACATGAATTTGACCGTTTTGCTGTCCTGCCTGAGCATTAGAAATGTAACGAGCACATATTTTATTTCAGAATGTAGTCAGACAAAACTCAAGTAAAGTACAGATACCTCAAAGTAGTACTTCAAAGTATTTTTACTTAGTTACTTTACACCACTGTACTTTACTAATGATTAGTAAATGTTTTATAAGGGTCTATATTAAACATCTAATGAATTATCCAATAATTCATTTGAAAATGTATAAATAACTATGTATAGCTTACTAACATTTGCAAATGTAGAAACAGCAATTAGTAAATAGTGAGAACTGTTTATAATAGCCTTAGAAATGATCTATTACTGGACATTATTATAAAGTGTGAATCAAACATTTGATGAGATTATTTTGAACAATAATTTCAATTGCCCATCCCTAACACCAGTGGACAGACAGACATTAATACACACATTCCTGTACCTGGTCGAAGTTGTCCAGAGCAGCATGAAGGTTGGCATGCATGCCAGTGGGAGGCTCGTTGGTGATCTTGATGGCATTCTTCAGGATGCCCTGAGTGAGGAGAGGAGAACAAACACACTTTTAAATTAGGAAAACACACCGTGTTATTATAAATGCATGTGTGTGTATGTGTGTGTGTGTGTGTACCTGAGGGATGATGTGCTCCTGTGGTGTGGGGGTAGGCTCAGCACTCATAAACACTCTGTAGTCCTGGTGACTGCCCTCACAGCAGCGTTCCAGAAGCTTCTCCAACGACCCCAGCCAGCAAGCCACCAGGTATATATTCTGACAGAGATGAATGAATGAATGAATGAATGAATGAATGAATGAATGAATGAATGAATGAATGGATGGATGGATGGATGGATGGATGAATGGATGGATGGATGAACAAATGTAAGCGCGAACAAACTAATAAATTGATTAATGAAACAATGAATGGATGGAAGGATGGATGGATGCAATGATGAATGAATGAATTATGTTTTATGTACAGTATATAGCAGGATAGCCATACCTGTGAAATGACCCAGTGTCCCTCCTTAGCAGCCATCTCCATGGCGACCTCAGCCACAGCCTCCTGACCCTTAACCAAAGACACATTGTGGAGTTTCCCCAGGTCTATGGTGAACCCCAACTTCCTGCCTGTTACCATGGAAACAATATTTTCTCAGTGTGTGTGTGTGTGTCATATTCATGCAGATTTACAGTGATCTTTACATTACAAAATTAGTTGTCTTAGTGTTACCCAGTGACTCCACGTCTTACAGAGGGTCTACTCCAGGAGACAGGATGAAGAATACTGGCGAGGCAGGTCCACTCTCTCTGAAGGACTTAGCAAACTCTGTCTTCCTCCCCTCTGTATACTTTACCCCCAACTTCTCCTCCACAAAGTTCCTACAGACAGAAAGAGAGTGCGCGAGAGCGAGGGGAGGGTATGTGGAGGGAGATTGATCGTCATTATAATTTGCCAGGGACATATAAAAGATGGGGATGGAAGGAGAGAAGAGGAGAGGGAGAGAAGAGGAGAGGGAGAGAAGACAGAGACTGTGGGAGGAGAGATTGATGGAGAGGTCCAATGTCACCCCTGTGAGTAGCCTACATATTTGCCGGGTTTCAAAGACCATGATGCTTCATTCATAAACATTTTCTATTTGTTTTACAACCTTATTTGAGATTTAGATATTAGAAACAGTCATGTTGTATGGAGTCAAAGCCCCGCATCCCTAGAGTAACAACACATTTATAGTGTGGTTAATGATGACATCTGGGTTGTGTTCAACACCCCCCCCCCACGTCTCTTTTTCTCTTTCAGTTCTTCTCCCCCATAGCATCAGGCATCAGCTCGGAGTCGTTCTTCCGTTCTCAGTCTCAGGAGTCAAACAGCGCCAAGATATCCTGCCTCATCAGAGACCTCAGCAACGGAGGGAGAGGGGGATGGAGGGAGGGATAGACAGGGGGATAGGTGGGTTCCAGTCCATGATTAGGGGCTTCTCAATCAGTCTTGGGGAGGAGGATGGGGATGGAGGGATAGAGGTAACCTGGGGGGAGAGAGTGAAGGAGAGGGGGACGGAGGGAGGGATAGAAGGGGGTCGGCTGGAGCTAGGGGAAGGGGGGAGGCTACAAATCATGCTAAAGGGGTTCCAGGGTGGGATTGGAGAGGTAGATGGGGAGACAGAGAGGGAGGAGAGGGGATGGGGGGAGACTGGGAGACAAGAGGGATGGAGGGAGGTAACGAAGGAGGAGAGGGTGGTGGAGGGGGGGAGTGTGGAGGGAGGGAGGATGCAGTCAATGTTTAGGGAGCTGAGTGGGGGGAGTATGGTTGGGTTTGGGGATATGCACTCTCTGGATGATATTGGGGGGATAGAGAGGATAGGGGACATGGATATGAATATGAACATGGGGGTGGTAGGGGTCAGGGGTGACATGGCTAATGTTGGGGTCATAAGTCATAAGGTCAGGAGTGAGTTAGGGGTCAGAGGTCAGGGGGTGAAGTCGGGGGTACAGGTGGGCATGCGGACAACATCCAATCAGAACTCTTCTAAGACCTGCAGCCTACGACAGGGAACCAAAATCAATATGGCCGCCACCACCGCGACGCTGGACATGAACATGATGGACCTGGGCTGGTCTGACGACGACAGTGACTAGGAGAACACACAAACACTATTTTGTTTCTGTTATGTCATTTTCTTTTTTAATTGAAGCCAAACGTATACACGCCCCTGTGTGTGAGGACTGTAGGGGATAATAGTGAAGAATTATGAGCAGTGTTGATTTCCTCCTGCTAAGACCATCTCCGGTGACCTTCTCCCCTACCTCACCTCGCTGATCAACTCATCCTTGACCGCTGGCCATGTCCCTTCCGTCTTCAAGAGAGCGAGAGTTGCTCCCCTTCTCAAAAAACCAACACTCGATCCCACTGATGTCAACAACTACAGACCAGTATCCCTTCTTTCTTTTCTTTCCAAAACTATTGAGCGTGCCGTCTTTAGCCAACTCTCTTGCTATCTCTCTCAGAATGACCTTCTTGATCCAAACCAGTCAGGTTTCAGGACTGGTCATTCAACTGAGACTGCTCTTCTCTGTGTCACGGAGGCTCTCCGCACTGCTAAAGCTAACTCTCTCTCATCTGCTCTTGTCCTTCTAGACCTGTCTGCTGCCTTTGATACTGTGAACCATCAGATCCTCCTCTCCACCCTCTCCGAGCTGGGCATCTCCGGTGCGGCTCACTCCTGGATTGCGTCCTACCTGACCGGTCGCTCCTACCAAGTGTCGTGGCGAGAAGCTGTCTCCGCACCACGTGCTCTCACCACTGGTGTCCCCCAGGGCTCAGTTCTAGGCCCTCTCCTTTTCTCCCTATACACCAAGTCACTTGGCTCTGTCATATCCTCACATGGCCTCTCCTATCATTGCTACGCTGACGATACACAACTAATCTTCTCCTTTCCCCCTTCTGATAACCAGGTGGCGAATCGCATCTCTGCATGTCTGGCAGACATATCAGTATGGATGACGGATCACCACCTCAAGCTGAACCCTGGCAAGACGGAGCTGCTCTTCCTCCCGGGGAAGGACTGCCCGTTCCATGATCTCGCCATCACGGTTGACAACTCCGTTGTGTCCTCCTGCCTGTGCCATTAAACCCCTACAACTCATCCAGAATGCCGCAGCCCGTCTGGTGTTCAACCTTCCCAAGTTCTCTCACGTCACCCCCCTCCTCCGCACACTCCACTGGCTTCCAGTTGAAGCTCGCATCCGTTACAAGACCATGGTGCTTGCCTATGGAGCAGTGAGGGGAACGGCACCTCTGTACCTTCGGGCTCTGATCAGTCCCTACACCCAAATGAGGGCATTGCGTTCATCCACCTCTGGCCTGCTGGCTCCCCTTCCTCTGCGGAAGCATAGTTCCCACTCAGCCCAGTCAAAACTGTTCGCTGCTCTGGCACCCCAATGGTGGAACAAGCTCCCTCACGACGCCAGGACAGCGGAGTCACTCACCACCTTCCGGAGACATTTGAAACCCCACCTCTTTAAGGAATACCTGGGATAGGATGAAGTAATCCTTCTACCCCCCCAAAAAAAAAATTGTAAAGTGGTTATCCCACTGGCTATAGGGTGAATGCACCAATTTGTGAGTCGCTCTGGATAAGAGCGTCTGCTAAATGACGTAAATGTGCCCTTGAGCAAGGCACTTAACCCTAATTGCTCCTGTAAGTCGCTCTGGATAAGAGCGTCTGCTAAATGACTAAAATGTAAATGTAATGTAAATGAGTTACTTGAGTTTATTTTTTAACACAAGGCAACAATCAGACAGACAAAAATACAAAATAATCATCTTTAGGCAAATTATAGTTCATCCAACAATAAAATAAATTAAAATGAATGACAAAATAGCTTAAATTAAAATAATTCCGGTAAATTCAAGTACTTATCAAATAAAATAATAATAATAAAAAAATAAAAAAATAAGCACAAGTAACACACATTTCCAAACCTTTATACTTTTTTTTACCAGGCAGAACTAGAATGAGGCAGCCCATAAACTCTCATAAACTGTGTATGTGTGTGTCTCCACAGTGACAGAACAACAGAAGGAAACACACAAACATTTCATACCAGGTATGCTGAACAGAAAACTGCACACCAGAAGGAAGCGGTCAACATAAAATAATCAATAGGTGTTGATTAGGCCTACTCAGTACCTTTGTATTGCATGGCAAGCAACAGCCCTTTTTCTGTGTGCCTAGAAATTAATACTCTGATCTGTGATTAGGCCACACTGCACATCTCACTGAGCAGAGGAAAAGAGCAGCAATACACATCAACTGAAAAAGCACCAGTCCATGATAGATGGCCAAATAAAACAATATTGCAGGCCTAGTATCCCAGAACACAAATTAAGCTGAATGCATGTTCTCTAAAAGGTATCAGAGGAGAGTGATGTAGTTGTAGATGGGGCATTATGTTTACTTCCAGCTCCAATATCTAACAAGAAAAGTCAGCAAAAAAAAAGTCACACTTGTCCCCACCCCCCCAAGATAAGCAGCATAAAGCATGTATGATGTGTCTTTACAATGGAGTTATACATTAATAGCTCTGTGCTCTCTAGCACAACCATTACACAGTTAAGGGGATTACACGCTTTGCTCAAAAGCAGCTGAGAGAGGAGCAGCTTCCCCCATCTAGACTCCCACAGACAGACAACAGATTTGGCAGTATTCTAACCTTTAGGCTGACACTGGCCCTTTGACTGGTTGACTTCAGTCAACACTCCAGGAACTCTTTGGCACAGTAACATGAAAACCCTTTTATATTGAAGGCCCCACTGGGAGTTTGTGTGTGTGTGTCAAAACATGCAGAAACAAACTATTTCACCAAAGAATCGCTCAGTGATGTCACTATTAAGCTTCAACAGGTTCTTGCTGTGAAGCTGTGATCGTTTAGCAGTGAACAGGAGTCCTGCATGACTGAAAAGTCTCTCACAGGCTGCAGATGCAGGAAGACCTGTGTTGACTTTGAGTGACAGCTTCTTGATGCGAGGAAAGGTGTGGAGTAGATCCATACCTGCAGGGGACAGACATGAAAGGTACCTCTCCAGCACTCCTACTTGTGATTTTCCCAACTCCATGGATGCAAAGAAGTCGTCTTCATCAGAGAGGCCGCTGTTTGCGCTGGTGACATCATCCAAGTCGGTGTTGAGGTGATTTCTGATGTAGTCAAGGCCTGTGGGTTTTAGGGCAAGATAAATCGTTTTTCAAACGAATTAAGTCTGCACATTATTCTTACCGTTCTACTGTATAGGCTGTCAAGCTGCTGATGTTTGACATTAAAAGCTACCTGAGCTTCTAACTATATTGCCACCCTGTGGTTTGTCACTGACACACTATAATCCTAAATTACAGTAATATTATACAGAGTTATATAGGTCAATGTCTACTGGTTCACATTTGAATTGATAAACAATTATATTTACCAGCATTTAAGATGTTCTCCTCTGTGGTCCAGGATGTTCTGAATCTTGGTAGGAGTATTGCTGCTGCAATCAGCTCAGGCTCTTTCATGACGTCTCCAAAACGTTTCTGGATCCCTTGCTGCAGGGCGTGAACAAGAGGTGTACACATTTTGCAAGTTGACTCCAACCTCTTCAGCTTGTCCCGCAACTGTTAAGGTGTTGGCAGCAGGAGGCCCATATGCACAGATGATTCCCCTTGGAGGATATTAAGGACCATGGCAACAGGCTTCATCACAGCAGCATACTCGACCAAAAACCCAATTTCAGCTGGATTGAACCTATAAAAGATGTAACGATAAAAAAATTACTTATAGCTATTTCTGGTACAATGTGTTTATTATGCATTGTACATGTTAAATGCACAAATAAATAAAAATAAAATAAATTAGTTAAATTATTTCATTCAAGTCATCCACAATTGTCACACCACCATGCAAAGAAAACTTAGTTACTTGAGACAAGTGGAATCACCCATTAATCAGCAAGGCTTATTTATTTTTATTATTCTTTTAAAACAAAATATACATTTTGTCAACTTACATCTTTATCTTTATTGCTGTGCAGACATTGCGAATTGCTTGTTCTCCTTGCTCTCGGTGAATGCGCACAATCTTTTCTACAGCGAGGAACAGGGAGCTCCAGCGTATCTGATTGGGTCGGAGAAACAGCAGCTTGCATTCACGTTCCACTGTTTCATGAGCCATGGTTGACCTGCTGGTTTTATTCCAAAGAGCATGACACTTTGCAAAAGCAGACCGAGACAGCCTCTTGTAGGTTTCGTTTGCAGCTCCTCCTGCAGCAGTGGCATCAACTGTGGATATAAGATTGAGGAGATGGCATGCACACTTTTGGTGCCTTGGAAGTTGGTACTCAAGGCCTGTGTTGTCATCCAGAATAGCAGACACATCTTGACACTCCACCTCTGACTCACTCTGATCTTCTGTTGCATCATCAAGGGTGGAGTCACTCTCCTCTTGTACATTGATGGCTTCCTCCTTTTTCTCCTCACCATATAATCGAAAGGCCTTCAGGAAGTTTGAGCCACTGTCTGTTGTCGCCATGGTCACTTTTTCCCTGATGTGGTACTCAGAATGTATTTCCTCTAATGCAGCAGCACGGACAACAAACGTGTGCGAGCCTTTGACAGGTCTACAAGCCAATGCAGCGGAGTGCCTCTCCAGTGAGGTGTTGTCTATCCAGTGACAGGTGACACCTAAGTAGCTACGTTGTCTGGCAGACCAGCAGTCTGTTGTGGTAGCAACATAGTTCACAGCACTCAGCTTTTTGATGATTATGCTCTTCTTGTGTTTTGCAGCTTCTTGTATTCTTGTGCATAACGTTTTCCTTGTCATTACTGTTTGAGGTTGCAAGGTTTCTATCAAAGTCTTGAAGGATGGCGTCTCAACCACAGAAAATGGTTGGTTGGCCTCACATACAAAATTTAGCACCAGCTTGTCAAGCGTTGCTTGTGTTACCCGTCCTGGGGCAGCGAAGGCTGTGATTTTTGCATTTTTCACAAGAGTATCACTGGAAGAGGAGGACTTACGCTTTCTGTGGTTCTCTAGTAAGTCTGTGTACTTTGCCAGTTTGTTGGGGAGAACCCTCTGTGGATAAAAAAAAATCTGTAATTTTCATCATACACGTCAACTATGACAGACAAATTGAGAAATTTGTTTCCAGAAAATCACATTGTAGGATTTTTAATGAATTTATTTGCAAATTATGGTGGGAAATAAGTATTTGGTCACCTACAAACAAGCAAGATTTCTGGCTCTCACAGACCTGTAACTTCTTCTTTAAGAGGCTCCCCTGTCCTCCACTCGTTACCTGTATTAATGGCACCTGTTTGAACTTGTTATCAGTAGAAAAGACACCTGTCCACAACCTCAAACAGTCACACTCCAAACTCCACTATGGCCAAGACCAAAGAGCTGTCAAAGGAACCAGAAACAAAATTGTAGACCTGCACCAGGCTGGGAAGACTGAATCTGCAATAGGTAAGCAGCTTGGTTTGAAGAAATCAACTGTGGGAGCAATTATTATGAAATGGAAGACATACAAGACCACTGATAATCTCCCTCGATCTGGGGCTCCACGCAAGATCTCACCCCGTGGGGTCAAACTGATCACAAGAACGGTGAGCAAAAATCCCAGAACCACACGGGGGGACCTAGTGAATGACCTGCAGAGAGCTAGGACCAAAGTAACAAAGCCTACCATCAGTAACACACTACGCCGCCGGGGACTCAAATCCTGCAGTGCCAGACGTGTCCCCCTGCTTAAGCCAGTACATGTCCAGGCCCGTCTGAAGTTTGCTAGAGTGCATTTGGATGATCCAGAAGAGGATTGGGAGAATGTCATATGGTCAGATGAAACCAAAATATAACTTTTTGGTAAAAACTCAACTTGTCGTGTTTGGAGGACAAAGAATGCTGAGTTGCATCCAAAGAACACCATACCTACTGTGAAGCATGGGGGTGGAAACATCATGCTTTGGGGCTGTTTTTCTGCAAAGGGACCAGGACGACTGATCCGTGTAAAGGAAAGAATGAATGGGGCCATGTATCGTGAGATTTTGAGTGAAAACCTCCTTCCATCAGCAAGGGCATTGAAGATGAAACGTGGCTGGGTCTTTCAGCATGACAATGATCCCAAACACACCGCCCGGGCAACAAAGGAGTGGCTTCGTAAGAAGCATTTCAAGGTCCTGGAGTGGTCTAGCCAGTCTCCAGATCTCAACCCCATAGAAAATCTTTGGAGGGAGTTGAAAGTCCGTGTTGCCCAGCGACAGCCCCAAAACATCACTGCTCTAGAGGAGATCTGCATGGAGGAATGGGCCAAAATACCAGCAACAGTGTGTGAAAACCTTGTGAAGACTTACAGAAAATGTTTGACCTGTGTCATTGCCAACAAAGGGTATATAACAAAGTATTGAGTAACTTTTGTTATTGACCAAATACTTTTTTTCCACCATAATTTGAAAATCAATTCATTAAAAACCCTACAATGTGATTCAGGGTCTTGGCAATCTTCTTATAGCCCAGGCCATCTTTATGTAGAGCAACAATTCTTTTTTTCAGATCCTCAGATTTTTTAGCCATGAGGTGCCATGTTGAACTTCCAGTGACCAGTATGAGGGAGTGTGAGAGCGATGACACCAAATTTTAACACACCTGCTCCCCATTCACAACTGAGACCTTGTAACACTAACGAGTGAACATTTTCACTTAGGGGTGTACACACTTTTGTTGCCAGCGGTTTAGACATTAATGGCTGTGTATTGAGTTATTTTGAGGGGACAGCAAATATACACTGTTATACAAGCTGTACATTCACTACTCTACAATGTAGCAAAGTGTCATTTCTTCAGTGTTGTCACATGAAAAGATATACTCAAATATTTACAAAAATGTGAGGGGTGTACTCACTTTTGTGAGATACTGTATATATGTGTATATGTTTGGGAGGGAACAGCTATGTGTTTGATATATTCTAAGAAGTGATATGTGTCCCTAAAATAACTGGGGTGCTTAGTGGAGAGGGGGGTTGATATAATTAAGATGTTGTAGGACTCACTGTTGCAGTCAGAAACCATTTCTCTTCCGGGGGGAACCTCAACGGGAACTATCCAGGTGTCTGGTTCTTTGTGTATACACCCACTCAATTAGTTGGCACTTAAAATAGCCTTTGGGGGTTGAGTAGTCAAGTTGATGCCGCAGTAGCGAATTTACTTGGCTTTGACGGCATTCTCTGTCTTCTTGGGGAGTAGCACCGCCCAGATGTTGGGTCGTTACGGAAGGCCAGCTGCAGGTGACAGGGGATGATGTGAGTCTTCTTGTTTGCACAGGCAGTGTCTCCGGCCAACTCCAGGGTCTCAGCAGTCAGGTATTCAAGCACGGCGGCCAGGTAGACTGGTGCGACAGCGCCCACACGCTCAGCGTAGTTGCCTTTGCGCATCAGCCTGTTCACTACATTCTGATTTTAAAAAATAAGGGCATCTTGTAATCCAGCTTGATTTAAATGTTCATGTAACATTTGTTCCCAACATTGAAAGATTGTTTGTGTTTGTGTTTTTTTTTTACAGGAAGATGAAGGGGGTGATGTCCTGCAGGACCTAGCACAACATGTAAGGAAAGTCGTTGTGTACTAACCTGGGATATTTATGTTAAGGATTATGTTTACCAATAGATGTCAGTATTGACTCAATACGGGGTTTACTTTCCGCTATCCCTAGCCGTTTAAATGTCTGACGTATAACCGTGCATGAGAAAGCCACAGGTAGCATAATGTAGTCCCCATACCCATTCCATACGAGTGAGTGTCAGTAGTCTACTACACTGTAAACCCGAATGTTCAAAATAATTAATTGTAATACGTAGTGTAAACTTAAAATGTTCTTAAAAGTTGTACTTACTTAAAAATGTTGAGTGCCAGTAGCAATTTTCTTCTTTTTGAGTTTATTGAACTTATAATAATAATATGAACATTTTTCATTTTTATGTAACTGCTACTTAACATATTTTTTTTAAACTTAAAACTATATGGATTAAACATGAATTTATGTCTTATTTTGAAAGAACAAATGAATCAAATCAAGAACGAATTGAGAATAAATCAATTGCATCAGATAGATTTGTATATAAAATATCACACACACACACACACACACGTGTATATACGTTTATAAATAATTAATTGTTAATAGTTTGCTTGTTACAAGGTTGGCTAGTTAATAAATTACATATATGCGCTCACATATTTTATTTTGTAGTATTTGCGTGCACTTCCTCTTCAGGCAGCAGACCGGAGCCGAGGAGAAGGGCAGGAGACCGGAGGGTAACACTCAGCTCTGCACAAATGAGTTGTGAATGTAAGTAGTCAACATAAAACTTGCTTGAATGTTTGTATGTTTGTTTCTGGAGGTTCAACGTGTTTTTAAGACGGACAAAGTGAGTCACGTTAGCAATGTAAAACGGTTATCTGTTAGGTTAGCAAGCTAACATGCAAAGTCATTCCGCCAGTTAGCTAGCTGTATAGGCTACATGGCTAGGCTAATGTAGTTGTAAAAAACTGGTTGAGCCCAACGTGCAGCGGTGGATAGTAAGGTATCATGTACTGCTCAATAAAAACTTGAAATCTGTGCTGGAGCTGTGTCAGTGTTGTGAATGAAAGCAGAAGCTAACTCCACGTGTTGTGACTTAGGCTAACTGAAAGCTATTCTCTGCAAGTTGAATTAGCTGGTTACTTTTTTTGTATTCATATTTTTGTTATTGCTACGATAAGAATTTATGGATGCTACCAGCCCAACGTTACCTAACTTTGACTTATTTGTGTAATAAACATGTTTTGAATAGTCTAACAGGCATTTTACACATCTACTTTGTTTTAATCAATGTTGGTGTAGCTATATTGTTGTACACTTTTAGTATGAGGAATATGACTGCAGTTTTTGATAGTTCTGATGGAGGTTTAAACTTCATGACAGGTGTCCTGTAAAATAATATTTTTTTGTGTGTTTTCAGGTTGCTGCAACAAATATGACTTGGCACTGTAAGTTGTGTTCAGCTTCTTTTACCACTAGAAAATATTTATTTAAACACTGCAGACTGCAGCACAGCCACTTTTCAAAAATGAGCCCGCTCTCATGCCTCCATGATGATTGCATGTCCACATTTCAGACACTTAATGCCCTGAGTACTCATCTGTCAAGATATCATGCTCAAGAACATAAGAAGTGTTTGTTTTGCCATACATTCATTATGTCCGCCACGGCCTCCTCACCCCCCCGTTGGAGGTTGTCATTAATGATTATAAACATTTAGAAAGCCTTATAAATGCACTATAATGTCTGTGTGCTGATGTGTTGTTAACCTCCAAATCTCTTCTTTTATTAAAGTGATGGCAGCTGAAGCCCCACAAAACATGATCTTTCGTGTCATCGAGGCAGACCGTGTTAGAAAATTAAAACTCAGCTCCCGTCCAGCCTCTGTTGATGCAGTGATTGAGATTTTAAAAGAACAACTGGAATTGGACTGTGACTTCAGTTTGCAATACAAAGATCCAGACTTTGATGGAAAACTCACTTGCCTTGTTGACATCGAGGAGTTACCACAAAAAGCCTGTGTTCATATTTCAGTTAGACAGGATTCCAGTTCTCTTGCATCAACTGATACCCTTTCAGATGTGTCATCCCCAGAACATCTGAGCAGATGGCCTCCAGGTCCTTTACAAATTCCCACATTTGCATTTGACGTTGAGCTGACACTTAGAGATGGGAATGCTGAATTTGAAAAGAATGAGAGACCTCTTCAGTTGTCAAGGGACCAAAAGCACAATATTTTAGACAAACTGGCATCTACCATATATGGTTTTAAGGCTTACCCCAGTGATAAAGAGATAGCAATGGTGGCTGAAGCTCTTGTGAGGAAACACCCCTGTTTAATAGAAGCAGGATCTGACAATGGATGGGATGGCTGGAAAAACAGCATCAAGTTTAAAATGGGCAATTACAGGACCAAGATGAGAAGGGCTGGATGTCAGGAGGTCGCTGTAAATGCTGGGAAAAGAAGCCGAAAAAACCCTGAGAATGAACCTTCACACTCCAACATCAAAAGGCCTAAGTGTGCAGAGGTCAACTTTCTGCCTAACTTTCCTCAAGGAGAGGATCCCTCAAGCCTTGACCTTTTGAGGCAGGCTATTGTCGAGGAAGTAAAGAAGACTGAGAGAAACCTATCCCTTATTAGTAAGATGATGCAGAACACGTTTGCCTTGCGACGACAGATTATTGTAATGTCCTGCCCACCGGTGAAAGAGCTAATGGACCTCTGGCCTGCTCTTCATATGCAGTCTGAGGTAAAATCATCATCAATTTAATAAATAAATTCATTTTGTAGGTTATTTTTTCTGTTTTTATCTTTGCTACTGTATGTCACATTGTGTGTAATGTTGCCTAATTTCATTCATCCTAAAATAAATAATTGCTGTTACTGTCCTTTCCTCAATGGAGGTATATGTAGAGTTCCAACGGATAACTAACCAGAACCTACCTAACACTTTCTATGCCGAGCTTGATCGCCACACTCCTCGTTTGATGGCCTTATTTAGACAGAAAGCTTCCAAAAGCAGACCAGGACAAGGAGAGTTGAACGAGAAGTGAGGGTTTATTCGGATACAAACAAAGGTGCAGTATAATCCAGGGACAGAGCGGGCGCGTGGTTGAGTAGTTAGAGGTGCAGTACTGGGTCCAGTGATGGCTCGGCAGCCGCGGCCATCAGGCAGAAGTGGGGTGAAGGTTCGGACGTGTGACTGCAGATGGAACAAAAGCGGAGGTAAGAACACAAAAACTCAACAAAGTACAAAATAACAAAATATCACGCGCTCTAACTGATACAGAACACCTGTTCATGGCTAGCGATCCGGCAGGAACTGGATGTTGGGCCAGGAGAGCCTAAGAAAGGTGCTGATTAGGCCCAGGTGTTACCAGATTGCTAATAGGAAGCAGGTGCGGAAAGCAGAGCGCTTCCCGGGCGTTCCCATTCAGGCAAATTCTGACCAGGACCCGACTCAGACCCGGGATCGTTACAGTACCCCCTTCGGCCCAGACGCCACCGGGCGAGACTTCCGGGCGCAGGATGGGCGGTAAAGTCCCCTGATGAGATCCGCATCTAGGACCTGTCGCCGCGGAATCCAACTCCTCTCTTCAGGACGCCACCTCCCAGTCCACGAGATACTGGAAACCCCGGCCCGCCCGTCTGGAATCCATAATGCGGCGCACCCCGTGGCAGGCAGGACCACCTCCCGATCATCCGAGGAGGAGGAGGAGGCGGAGGAGGCAACAAGGACAGGAAGACAGGCTTGAGGCAGGAGGCATGAAAGGTGGGATGGACTCAGGCGTCCTCAGGTGAGTTTGAGTCGCACTGCCACTGGATTGATCACCTTCTCCACCTACAAAGCGGACCAATAAACTTGGTAACAACTGCCTAGACTCAGTCCGTAACGGAAGATCCCGTGTAGTTAGCCCGACCCTATCTCCGATGGTATGAGTGGGAGCGGGGATCCGGCGACGATTTGCCTGGAGCTGATTGCGGTCGAACCTCTAAAGAATTGCCTTCTGGCCCGATGCCAGGTCCGGTGGCGCCGAATATGAGCCTGAACAGAAGGCACTGAGAGCTCCTTCTCCTGAGAAGGGAACAGAGGAGAGGAGTTGGTAGCCATACAGGCACTGGAAGGGAAACATCCCAGTGGCAGATGTAGGGAGAGTATTGTAGGCATACTCAACAAGGCAACTGAGAGGCCCAGGAGGTGGGGTTGGAAGAGACCAGACAGCGTAAAGTGGATTCCATCTTCTGGTTTGGCTCTCTCCGCCTGGCCATTGGATTAGGGTGGCAGATGTGAGACTGACTGTGGCTCCAATGGCCAAACAGAAGGACTTCCAGACAGCAGAGGTAAACTGAAGGCCACGGTCGGAAGCGATATCACTGGGCAAACCGTGGACCTGAAAACCTCCTAACCCAGGATCTCAGACGTCTCGAGGCAGAGGAAGCTTGGCAATAGGCACAAAGTGGTAGAACTGCTGAATCTGTCCACGATAGTCAGAGCGACGTGTTCCCCTCAAGCCCAGGCGCCCGTGGCAGTCCAGGGCAGATCGACCATGGGCCTTGGGGGAATCGGAAGGGGTGAAGTAGTCAGAGCTGGGCCCGATTGGTACTCTTTATTCTGCTTTACACTGGACAGGCAGCAACAAAAACCCGAGTATCCTCGGCCACTTGGAGCCACCAAAACGTCTGCGAAGCGCCATAGTCGAGCCACGCCCCGGGTGACAAGCCATCTTGCTGAGGCGTGGGACCATTTGAGGACAGCAGGACGAACCGACTCAGGCACAAACAACCGACGGGTGGACCGTTACCGGGACCGGGCTGAGTCCGAAGGGCCTGCTTTCTCTCAATCTTCCACATCACTGCTCCCACAGCGGCGCAGTTCGGGGAGAATAGTCTCGGTCTTGGACCCACTCTCCTCGTCTTGGAGAACATCCGGGACAAAGGCGTCCGCGCTACCCGTTCTTAGATCCAGGTCGAGACGTCAGACAAACTTCAGATAGATCGAAAAACAACGCCCTGGCCTGGCGGGAGTTGAGGCGTTTTGCTTGATTGCACGTAGCAATTCTTGTGGTCAGTCCAGACAATAAACGGTTGCTCCGCCCCTCCCTTCCAGTGGCGCCACTCCTCCAAGGCAAGTTTCACCGGTGGCTCCCGGTTAACCACATCGTAATTCTCTCACTGCAGGCGAAAGGCGGCGGAGTAGTAGGCGCAGGGATGGGTTGCTGTCCGTGGAGCATCGCTGCGACAGGATGGCGCCAACTCCCACATCAGGCGCGTTCCACTTCCGCGGCAGACTGGCGGGCGTGTCGGTTGAGAATCGGTGCGTTGGTGAATAAGCCTCTTCAAATCAAGCGCTCGATCCGCCTCCGGATTCCACTTGAAGGTCCTGATACTGGAAGTCAAGGCAGTTAGCAGGCGGCCTACGGCTGTAATCCCGGATGAATCTGCGGTAGAAATTCGCAAACCCCAAAAATCTCTGGAGTTGCAATCTCGTACCGGGCTGGACCCATTCCAGAACCGCGCTCTAACCTTCTCCTGATCCATCCCTAATCTCACCCCTGGAGATGATGTTGCCGAGAAAGGATGTAGTGTGGGCGTGAAACTCGCACTTCTCGGCCTTCACGAGCAGGCGATTCTCCAACAATCGCTGCAGAACCTGCGGACATGCTGGACGTGGTGGAAGGGATTTCGCCGAGAAGATCAGAATGTCATCAGGTAAACAAACACGAAAAGACCGATCATATTATCTCTCGGGGCGTCGTTCACCATACTCTGGAATACGCTGGAGCATTGGTCAGTCCCAAGCGGCATCACCTGATACTCGAAGTGACCCATCGGTGTATTGAAACCGTCAACCACTCGTACCCCTCTCTAAGTCCGGACCAGGTGATACGCATTGCGTGGATCTAGCTTAATTGAATTACCGTAGCACCCTGTAAGTCGAAGCAGAACTCATCAAGGGCAGGGGATACTTGTTTCTTGACCGTGATGTCATTAAACCCGATAATCAATACCACGGTCGAAGAGAGCCATCCTTCTTTCCCACAAAGAAAAGAATCCTGCCCCCAGGGGTGATGACGAGGGCCGAGCGAGACCAGCAGCTAGGGACTCCTTGATGTAGGTCTCCAACGCCTCCGTTCAGGTCGGGAGATACTGTATAACCTTTTCCCTTGGGGTAGACAGCTCCAGGAACCAGGTTGATGGCACAATGCCTTAATTTCGGTGGGGAGAAGTGACAGAGGCCTTCTGCTTACTGAAAACTTCCCCAAATGCGTGATATGTCTGGGAACCAGGGACAAATCGGGCTTAGCCTCAATCACCTGACTGGGAACCCGAATGGGGGCAGGCAGTCTTGAGACAGTTAGCATGACAATCAAGGCTCCAACTCGTTACCTTGCCGTCGCCCAATCAGGCGATGGGGATTGTGTTCCTTCAGCCAGGGTATCCAAGGACCAGAGGAACATGGGGAAGGCGGCAGAATGAAAAATGAAATCATCTCGAATGATTCCCCGACAACATCTCAAGCAGTTCAGTCCCTCATCATTGATTTGTGACAGACTACTGCCCGTTCAGAGTGAGTCGCTTCAATGGCTTCCGGCAGGCATGGCCAGAAAGCCCCAGCTGTTCCTGGCTCGGCATCAAGAAAGCTTCCATCGGCACCTGAATCGATAAAAGCGTTAAGCGCTAAGCTCTGATTCCTGTTCACAAGGGTAGCCGGGAAGCGGAGTCTGACAGAGGTACTGAGAGGTTGAAACTGTCATGCAAAGTCCTCCCAACTGCCGGGCAGACAGTGGCGACCGCCGGGAACAGTGGAGATGTAATGTCGACCACAGTAGAGGCAGCAGTTGGTCTTACGTCTATGTTGACGCTCCTCCTTAGTTAACCCGTGCCGCCCCACTTGCATGGAGTTCCAGAATCGGGAGAGAGGTCCTCTTCACTAATCCTTAGTGGTGGAGAATGATCGGCGATGTTCAGTCCACCACCCGATCCGACTGGGAACTGAGAAGCTGATCGATTGGGCGGACCCATTGCTTCTCCCTCCTTCGCTCTCGGACTCGATTATCCACCCCGAATAGACAGGCTACCAAGCTGTCCAGGTCTAGGCTCCGGATAAGTCAACTCATCCTTGAGCTGCTCCGACAGGCCTGGTAAAGGCAGCTTGCAAAGACTCCTCGTTCCACCTCCACAGCCAACGTCTTGAACTTCGATCACGAAGTCGGCCAGCTCACGAAGTTCCTTGGTGTACAGGCGCCTAGCTGCGTCCTCCCTCGAAGACGGAATGGTCGAAGGCTTCCTCATGACCGTGAACCCCTGGTATGAAGCCATGCAGGATCCTGCGTTCCCAGCATTGAAGCCTCCAGCCCTTCGACCACGCAGCAACTCGATGAAGGCTATCCTAGCCTTGTCAGTGGCATAAGAGGCGGGCTGTAGATGCGAACACCTAATCCACACTGCATAAGGAAGGAACGGCATCTTCCCAGCTCCCCTCATACTTATCCGGCATTCGGAACCTTGGGCTCACAGAGGACACAACTTCAGAAGCGGCAGGCGAGATGGGTGAAACCGGTAGTGAGTCCTCCACCGGACACTGGCGTTGGTTCTGGACCTCCATCAGGCCGGTAGAAAGGTTCCCGGACGATAAGCGATCTCCTGTAGTACCGTGCTATGATGGTCTAACATCTTCTCCTGCTGGAGTAATGGCATGGCGAGCGGAGTCCAGGTCAGCTGGAGTTCGCAATTGGCGGATCGTTCTCTGATTCCCTCAGCCCAGAGACCCCAGCAGACCAGGACAAGGAGAGTTGAGCAGAAAGTGAGGGTTTATTAGGATACAAACAAAAGGTGCAGTATAATCCAGGGACAGAGGCGCGGGCGGCGTGGTTGAGTGGTTGGGGGGTGCAGTACTGGGTCAGTGATGGCTTGGCAGCCGCGTCATCAGGCAGAGGTGGGGTGAGGTTCCGGACGTGTGACTGCAGGTGGAATAAAAACGGAAGTGAAAACACAAAAAAACTAACAAAGTACAAAATAATAACAAAACTCACGTGAAACGCTCTAACTGATACACAGAACACCTACTGTTCCTTGGCTTGCGATCCGGCAGGAACTGGATGTTGGGCCAGAGCCTAGAAAGGTGCTGATTAGGCCCAGGTGTGCAGATTGCTATTAGAGCAGGTGCGAAACTGACGCTCCCCGGAGCGTTCCAGCTCCTCGGGAAACTGGAGATTACGACCAGGACCCGACTCAAACAGCAGGATCGTTACAGTTTGATGGCCTTATTTAGACAGAAAGCTTCCAAAACTGAAAAGACTGCAGATGCTTTGGCAAACATTTTCGAAGTCCATGATACACAGGTGATTATACACATTTCACAGGTAAGTCTTAGTGTAATGTTGGAACATTACTTCAAATAAGCTTGCAATTCCACAATTGCACCAGTCAGCAGGTTATTAGTGGATTTATGTACGGATATTGGCAATTAATTAATTAATTAATAATTAGTTGGGACTGTTTGGAATTGGGTTTGATAAGTAAACTTGTCGCAACACTATTTTAATCTTCTTAGGAATTACATGATGTCCACACAAAAGGCGTACCACTGTTCTCCATGCCCTTCCTGATTATCTACTAGAGGAAGTCTCTGGATTTTCAGAACATGTGTGGTAAGTCCCAATGTAAAGAGATATCAGGCCTATTGTACTGTAAATTAACAAATTCATATCTTCATTTCATTTCCAACACCTAGAATTTCTGTACCATGTATAATGTTTCAACTACAAACCTCAGCTTAGAAAGATGTTTATAAGTGTGAAGTGTCATTTTGAGCCCATTACAGCATCAAAAAAATCAACTGCAAAGAAAATCAAGTAGCGTCATTAGCCTCACAGTGGAACACATAAAAATTCCCAATCTCTCACTTTCTCAGCAACGAAAACCTGCTTGCAGCAGAATGAACAGGAGTCTTTCAGACTTGTGTATTTATTGTTATTTAAATGACATCCAACTAGGGGTGGAACAGTACACAGAAGTCACGGTTCGGTTCATACCTCGGTTCAGACATTACGGTTCGGTTTGGTACAATGGAAGGGAAAGCAAAACAAAAATGCAGAAGGCACATTTTTTTGTGTGCATGTCTCAGGCTGTCCACTGAGCCTAGCTGTAACAGCTTGAAGTGTATAAAGTAAGATGTAAACAGTAAACAAAAATTTCCACCCATCATCTCCAGACTCCATCTGTAACTTGTAAACAAAATAAGACAATCAGCTATTGTGTGCTATAGGAGACAAAGCGCTGCTCTCATATGTGAATGCAGAGCAGGGATGTTAAAAGAGCAACCGGTTACACAGAGCAGTTGACGAGTT
>NW_025537390.1:0-35329 GCF_020615455.1 Coregonus clupeaformis
TTTTTTTCAATTTAAAGTTTTATTAAGTTTTCAATCAACCAACCAAACACATTCCCACATTCACAGATGTGAATAAAAAAAAATAATAATAATAATAATAAAAAAATTGTTTTATATATGTATATATATATATACATACATATATATATACATACATACATACATACACACACAAATAATAATTATAACAAAATTTAAATTATAGAACTTGCAGCAGCACTATCAAAGGTTCTTATTAGCTATTTCCAGCCTTAGCTGGAGATGACGAGCCAATAATTAGTTTTTAGGTTTTACAGCACCTTAACAACACGCATCTGCCCATCTCCTGATTCCCCATTCACTCTGTCCAATTTGAAATATAGTTGAGTAGTGGGGAGACAAGAGTCTATCAAACTTGGGCTGTTCTTGTGGAGGTCATAAGTGAGCTTTTCAAGGGGGAGAAAGTCAACAATCTGGTCAATCCACATTTTAAATGTAGGGGAAGTATTAGAGGCCCACAATAGAAGAATACATTTCTTAGCAAAGTATGTAATGGTCATGAGCAAATTTTCTCTGTCAGGATCAAGAACAAAGTCTGCTGGGCATTAAGAAGATAGAGACACGGGGTCATATCAAACTGTACATCTAGTATTTTCTGTGCAGCAGTATGTATAGATTGCCAAAATCTGGCAATCTCTCTGCAGCTCCAAAATACATGCATATAGGATTCCACTTTCAGAGAGGTACATCTATTACAATTAGGAGAAATGTCTGTTTTCATTTTATGGAGTCTCAGGGGAGTGTAATAAAATTTGTACAAAAATTTGTAATTAGATTCTTCTCATTTTACATTAGCAGAGGAGCAGTATACCCTATCGCAAACTCCTCCGCCCATAACTCGTCACTGATAGTCAGACCAAGGTCCTTTTCCCATATTATTTTCAAAGGAGTAAGGAGGATCCTCCTTTCTCAGAAAGGAGTCTATAGATATAGGATATTTTGCCTTAATGGATTGTGCTGTGACAAGAAGGGTTTCAACTTCATTCAACTGAGTTCTAAACCTCCTCTTGGAAGTAAATGAGGAGATGACATGTCTAATTTGTAGATATTTAAAAAAATGGGATCTTGGCACATTGAATTCATTGCAGAGCTCTTGAAAGGATTTCAGTGTAGTGGTCTTCTGATGAAATAGGTCTGAAAAAGGTCCTGATTCCTAGAGTATGCCAAAGATTAAAGTTGGCATCTCTCAGGGCTTTGGCAAGTCTGGGTTGCCTACTATAGGCGAGTGAGAACATATTTGGGAGGAGATGCCCAAGTATTTCTTACAGTCCCTCCACGCTCGTAGGGGTACTGTAAATCACAAATGTTTTGGCTATATTGCCACTTCACTAAAGTTATCAATGAATATAGTTGAGCTTAGTGGCAATGAACCACAAGATTGGGTCTATCTGGCTCCACGTTGACTCTTGTCTGTTTGTGATCCATGTTAGCATGTTGCGGATTTGGGCAGACCAGTAGTACAATTGAAGGGGGAGGGAAGGGCAAGACCACCCTTAGATTCAGGTTTCGATAGAGTGGAAAGCTTGATCCTAGGTTTTTATTGCCCCATATAAATTTGGTGATGCTTTGGTTAATTGTTTTGAAAAAGGAAGCTGGGAGATAGCATGGGAGCATCTGAAATAAATAGTTCAGTCTAGGGAGGATGTTCATACGGATTACATTAATTCTTCCTACTAAGCTAATTGGGAGGGAGATCCAGGTTTGGAGGTTGTTCTTGATTCCTGATCCAGGAGTGGAAGATAATTCTCTTTGAAAAGCCTATTCAGATCTGGTGTTATGAATATCCCAAGGTATTGAAACCCCTGTGTCTTCCATTGGAATGGGCATAGTGTCTTCATAGAACTGGTGAGTATAATATTGAGAGGGCAGACAGTGGATTTGTTAAAATTAATCTTATAACCTGAAAACGTGCCATACTGAGCAATTGTATCTAAGATGGGAGGAAGGGATTTCTCAGGGTTGGATATGTAGAGCAAGACATCATCCGCGTAAGCGAAATCTTGTGCAGCAGGCCGCCTGCAGGAACACCCATAATACTTGGATTGCTCCTTATCAGCTCTGCCAGAGGCTCACTTCCCCCAACAAGTAGAGCAGGGGGGGACAGCGAGCACCCTTGTCTTGTGCCCCGTCCCAAAGGGGAATCTGTCAGAGTTCAGTCCGTTAGTAGTCACCATGGCATTTGGATGAGAGGTATAGTGATTTGATCCATTTAATAAAGTTTGGGCCCATGTTGAACTTCTCTAAGACTGAGAACAGAAAGCTCCACTCCATCCTGTCGAACGCCTTCTCAGCATCCAGTGAAGCCAGCAGGACAGGGGTCTTCTGTGCGTTTACTTGATCAATAATATCAAAAAGACGGCGAATGTTATCAGAAGAGTATCTGTCTCTAATAAATCCCGTCTGGTCCGCTTTTATTATTTTGGGAAGAAGAGTGTTTAGTCTTTTGGCGAGCAATTTGGTGATTATTTTGTAGTCGAAATCCAACAAGCTTATGGGCCGGAAGGAGGAGCAGGATAGGGGATCCTTGTCTTTTTGAGCAACACTGTAATGCGAGCTGTGTGCATTGAGTCTGGGAGAACTCCGTTTTTGCAAAAATCCTCCAGCATTGGCATGAAAATAGGGCTAAGCTGGGGCCAAAAAGCTTTGTAGAACTCTCTGGGGGAATCCATCTGGGCCTGGGGACTTGTTAGGTGGCATGGAGGTAATTGCCTCCAGGATCTCCTCAGGAGTGAAGGGGGAGTTGAGATCTTCTTGGTCGGTCTCTGATAGTTTAGGTAGCGAGATTCCCTCTAGGAAGGAGTGGAGTTCTGCCTCCGTGTGTTTTCTCTCAGAGGTATATAGTTTGCAGTAAAAATCATGAAAAGTTAAATTGATCTTTTTGGATCATATGTGACCTCATCCTCTGCTGTTCGGATAGCCATAATTGTACGCTCTGACTGCTCTTTTTTAATTGATAAGCAAGCAATCTACTAGGCCTATTGCTATACTCATGGTATTTCTGTTTAGTAAAGAAAACTTTTTTTTATCTCCCGAGTATAGTCCAAATTCAGTTTGGCTTTTGGCTGCTTTAGGTTGACTCAGGAGGTGCTGTCTGGGGATTGTTTATGTACTTTTTCACAGCGTTCCCAGCTCCTCTCTCCAGATCTAGCCTGTGTGCTTCATTGCTTTTTTCTTAGAGGAAGCATATGCAATTAGATGACCTCTTAGTGTGGCTTTGTAGCGTCCACATTGTGGCCGGAGAAACAGGAGAATCTTTGTTGTCTTGTGTGTAGTTGTCTATCCATGTAGTTACCAATGTATGGAATGCTTCGTTTGATAGCATGGAGGTGTTGAATTTCCAGCTCTTTGATCTCGGGATGTTTTTGCAGAGGTCAAAGCGAGGTGGACAAAGGCGTGATCCGAAGCGCTATGGGTCCGATTGTACACGTGGCTGAATTTATGAAACTCTTTGGGATAAAAATGTAATCTATACGGGAGTAGGTGTTATGGACATTAGAGTAGTATGCTTATAGTCCATAGCTGAGCTATTAGTCTCTCTCCAGATATCTATCAGTCCCATCTCTTTAGTAAGAGAGTTCAACATCTTTGCAGATCTAGGATTTGTGGTGGTGATTTGAGATGATTTGTCTAGGGTTGGGTTCAGGGTACAATTAAAATCTCCGGCCAACACTCCAAAGGAAACACAATTTGTCATTTTCGACATAAAAGCAGGAGTATCTGTGTTAGGGGCGTATATGTTTAAGATAGTAATTGGTTGCCCATACAGTGACCCAGTTATCAAGATAAATCTCCCCTCCGGATCAGATATGTTTTTGTCAATTATGAATGGAACATTCTTATGGATAAGTATTGCTGTACCTCTGCTGTTGGATTTGAAAGATGAGAAATACACCTGTCCCACCCAAGCTCTGCGGAGTTTGGCATGTTCAGCATCACAGAGGTGTGTCTCTTGCAATAGCGCGATGTCTGCTTTTTCCTTTTTAGGAGCACATAGTATCTTTTTCCGTTTTATTGCATGGCCTAGACCGTGGCAGTTCCATGTCAATAGATTTAAGGTACTAGTCATCGTCATCGAACAGTAATCGAACTTTAGTGCAAGTCATCTCTGGGTAAAGGTGGATCGTAGTTACAGCTGCGTTCACATAAAAGGAAAATAAATGGTTTACATAAAATAACAATCTCTGAACACCCCAGCCGAGTTCCCAAACAACTCGACATATCCCGTTGGATCTATTACCTCCCGCTCAGTCACAATTCTGTGTTCCAACAAAAAAAAAGACCGGGAACAGTTAGCAACGCACAACGTCTCCCCCTCCCCACCAGAGAAATGCCTCATCCTCTCCGCCCGCATTGAGTAACTGACAACGTAGCCCCGTCCAGACCACATTAAGAAAGGGAGAAAATAAAATCAATAGCCCAGCCTACATACAGTAGGCCTAAGTTATAATATGGGGCCTATCCCTCTCAGCTAAAGGAACATAAATATAGATTGGACGGCTATAATGAAATTTAGCAGGGCGGTGGGTCTTTGGATATCGGCTATATGTTGTCTTACCTCCTTTAGTAATAACAGTAATCGCATTAATCGCATTTAGTCAATGGTCCATTTCTCATTGACCGGGTTGTCTTTCAAAAACGTTTTGCCTCTTCGGGAGTTTTGAAGTGTCGCAGGGCTCCTTGGTGAAGAATCCTGAGCTCGTTTGGGTATTTGAATCCCCTAAAGATGCCTCGGTCAATGGAGCATTTCTTCACCTCGTCAAACTCTCGGCGCTTTCGGCGTATTCCAGCTGACAGGTCCTGGAGTAAGGTGAGTTTGGTGTTTCCCACTGTAATGGTGTTGGTTTTGCCGCCTGTAGGACTCGTTCCTTGTCGGTGAATCTCAGGAAACGATGGTGATTGGGCGCGGTGGTTGTCTGGCTGCTGGTGGGGGCCTCAGTGCTCGGTGAGCTCTCTCGAGTTCTATGGGCCTGTCGGTGGACAGGTGGAGCCACTCGGGGAAGTTTGTCTTGCAGGTAAGCGGATCAGTGGCATGTTTCCCTCTTCTTTTTCGCCCAGATATAATAGAACACAATTATTCCTTCGCCCCCTGTTTTCCAGGTCCTCTGTTTTCTCTTCCAGCTGCTCTATTTTTTTTTAGCATATGCTATTGTTTCCATGGCGTCTGTCAATAAGTTTTCCGTGGATAGGATTCGCCCCTCTGCCTCGTCCAGGCGCCCGCGTTATGGTTATCTTGTTGTTTATGTCAGGCAAGGCATTTTCCAGGATTGTCACCTTGCCCCCTATCGCACTGAGCTGAGCGTTAATGGCATCTAGTTTAGTGTTGAGTTCTGTACGTTGGGATCTCAGCTCAGAAAAGATGTCTTCGACAGAGTGCGAGGTTGGCATTCGTTGGGCCTCGGGGGACGGGTCCTCTTTCTCCTGGCTAATGGCGCTAGCTTTTTCTGAAGCTAGCTGCTTCTTGGAGGCTTTTTCCGTCGCTAGTACTCGAGTCCGGGTAAAAATGTCCCCTGTAGTGTTGCCTTTTGAAGCCGCCATGACTTTTTGACTAAAGCTAAATGAGTTTAAACTTGAAGTGGAGGTAAGATTAGGAATTGGAAACTACTTGTGCGGAGCTCCTAGTTCATGCGGCCATCTCGTTCAAGGGTCACGTGATCTCCCCGTAAAAGCTCTCTTTATTTCCCATTTTACACATTGAGTCAGGTGCACACCGATATCGAGTAAACACAACACCACCACCACCACCACAGGTACATACAAGTACATTTTCTTTCAAACACCCAATCAAACACCCAACACCCAAGACATTGGAGCTATCTGAGCCCCCTTTGGATACTTCTTCACCATAACCATCATCGTCTAATTCTGCCAATCGCTGCAAAATCAACCTCAGGCTGGATCACATTGTTGGTATTGTCTTTGTAGTACTTCCCCCGGTGGGCTGTGTCCTCCTCTTTGTTGTTGGTACCTTCACCCCTGTTATGTGTTAAGGGATAGGCTGATGTCCCTTCGTTCAGCTGAAGAGGAGCCTCGTTCCTGTACATATACAGAAGGTCCTTACGGCTTCTGTGGATACTGGGGGGTCTGGGTCGATCCGACAGGTTCACGGTCCCTAGCAAACTGTACACTTCGTCATCTAGATCTAGGCTGCTGCCCTGAGTCTGTGTTCCTGGTCCAACTTGAGCACCCTTGGACGTATCCCTCACGTTGCACGTGTCCTCAGTAACCCTGGGAGTTGTAACCCTGGGAGTGGCGTTTTGGTAATAACGTTGCTTAAGGCTCCTGTGGATACTGGGGCATTGTGTGGAATTGCGCGGTTTCGCATCCCCTAACAAGGTGTAATGGTCATCATCTAAGCTGATGCCGCGGGGACCCTGTGCTTGTTTGCCCCTGGATGCATCCAGGCTGCGGCTGCACTGTGCTCCTGCAGACACCGCCTCCATCTCCATTTCTCTGATCATCTCGTAGTCGGTGCGGCTGTCGCTTTCTTCACATTGGCCTAGCGGACCTAGAAGCTCTGATATACTACTGTAACATCTCTCTCCTCCATCCAGCGTGGACATGATGTATGTGCTGTAGTCTTCGTTGGGGGCGAATGTTGTAGCGAACCGTCTTATTGTGGTCTCGCACCAGCACCGCAAACCTGTCACTTTCAGTACTCTTAGGTCTAATGAAAACGTAACAACCGACGGGTTTGTCAAGCATGTATTGCAGAGCATCCTCTAGACCCTGCCTGGGCAGATAATTCCGAGAGAGCATCTGTGAGGCCCACGCGTTTGCCAGGTCTTGCTTTTCAGCGTTGTCACCAACATATATCTTTGTCCTGATGCCTCCTCTCCTAACCTTGTTGTGAGTCATTATCCTAGTAGTTCTCGTAGTAGGTCCAATGTAGTAGCCAAGGGAAATGCGTCCAAGTGGTACCCTGAACAGATACATGTGATAGTTAATAACCAATATGTCCTTGACACTGTGACACTCTGGATCACACTGTGAGCACTCTGCACATCACCTTATAAAGGCCTGTGACAGTACTCCTATTGGGAGCAATTTCTCGGACAAGGTGACAATTGTGGAGACATTCCGAAGGGAGCTCTGAGGATCCGTGGCAAGGGTTTTTTTCCAACTGTGAAGGACAAACGTGGGACATATGCAGGATGATGCCCGTTTATGCCAACGCCAGATATATGGCCACTATGATGACCATTCTTGTAAACCAGTTCCTTTCCAGGTTCAGTGAAAACTGCAACTCCGAATAGTCTTCTTGGACCAGCCACTGAGCACCCAGAAGAGACACCCTCTCCCTCAGTTCATTGGACGTAGAGTTGTCGGTGATGAAGCTGAAATAAGCAGTGTAAAGAGACTGCAGCTCCAGGAGTAACTCCCCTCCGTTCCGTATCTCCTTGGCGCCGATGTCCTTATGGTCTACCCAGGCTCCTATGTCCTTATGGTCTACCCGAGTAACTCTAGCGACACGTCCCGGTCCCAGTCCGTGTTGTTGTTGATTGGGAGAGGGTAATTTGCGTACAGGTTGTAGAACCTGCCTTGGCTCAAGCTCGCTGCCTCTCCGCATATTGTGATCAGGTTATCGTGGGCAGACTCGGAGGCTCGCATCATTTGCCCGCACAGTTCGGGGTTGGTAGTCCACAGGGACAACGCCACGTGCAGGTTCTGCTGTCTGAGGCGTCGGAACTTGATGTCTTCAGATAGTCGATCTACGTAGACCAGGCGCCCGTCTGTGGTCAACCAGAAAGCTTTCATGTCTTGCTCGCAGGCTATCCTGTCGCAACTCACCTGGCTGCACAGCTCGTGGTCCTCGCCTGTCATCAGCATGCGGTTGACGCAGAGCAGTTCGCGATCGGTTAACGGCTCCGCTCTGTTTCCCAGGCGCTTGGTGTTGTGCCAGGGCACCCCAGAGAAAAGCCAACAGTATCTGAAGTGAATCTTCAGTGGTAACACACATTCTATTAAGGTAGATCTCGAGGGGCTCGATTGCTCCTTATCTGTGTGACACATAGAAAGGTTGTCTGTGATGCATTCACTGGGGCACAGTATGACACAATCCTCTTCGATGGAGGTCCAGCTAAGCTCCGGGTGTAACACGTCAACAGGGTTGCGATTTCGCCATCGAGCGCTGTCCACGAACCCTGAGGGAGACCTTGTGGCTGCTCAGCGAGTTGGTGAGAGACCCCATTGATAACTCTACGTGTGCACCTGTTGGGGTGGCTGCCGACTGCGTGAGAACCAGGCTCTCCAAGGACGACAGCAACAGAGAAAGGGAGCAGATGGAGAACGATAGAATGACCGAGTATAATCGCCTGATACAGGACCGCCTAGCACAAGCCACACTGATACGAGAGCTCGGACTGGAGGGAGCTAAGGTTAGGATGCGCGATCTACATCTTCACGGTGCCTCGGCCAAGGATAAAACCAGCTCTGTCATGTACCGCTTTGAACGTCTGATATATAGGGTGTTTGAATATTTCCAATTCAAAGGCATGAGGATGGAACCCTTTCAGCTAGAGCTTTTCAGAGGGGTGGTTTTGGGTGTCACTAGGAACCAATTTGGCGACGCTCTCTTCAAGTATAAGCACGCTCTACTTGACAAGCTGGGCTTATCCCCTCTGGGCTCGGAGAACTACGACTATGTAAACCCTGCACTCAGTCACTTCTACCAGGTGGAGAGAGCATTCTCTCACTACGAAAAACCCTTACACTCTGTGCCTTGCCCCGAGACAGTGTGGGAAAAGCTTGATGATGAGGCTGTTACTAGCTGCAGTGCTTCTACACTTAGATATCAATGTCATGGTGCAGGCTCAGAATAAACACATGTGCACCACCTTGAGATTGGGTGTGGAGAGCGCTATGCAGGAACTGCAGCAACTGGCATCATTCAGACACACGGAGAAACCCGTAAACATATGCGGTAACCCGGAGAATAGGATCTACAGATTCGACCCTGGTTATAAGAGGTCTTCATTTGCACACTTCTTGTCTTCTAGTAATGATGTGAGTATAAGTCAAGGTATCCCACCCCCTTGACAAAGGGTATCTAGCATATTCCCTATTCTATTCTATCCTATCCTATCCTATCCTATCTATTCTAACCGGGGTAAGGGAGGAAACACAAGCATGCACGCACAGTTAGGTGTATGTACGGTAAGTATTGAACAAGTGGTGGTTAGGTAGCAGTTGAGGCGCAGAAGGAGACAACGTGGGACGACGACGACGAGATGAGCGCAGAAGAAGACAACGTGGGACGACGACGACGAGATGAGCGCAGAAGGAGACAGCGTGGGACGACGACGACGAGATGAGCGCAGAAGGAGACAGCGTGGGACGACGACGACGAGATGAGCGCAGAAGGAGACAGCGTGGGACGACGACGACGAGATGAGCGCAGAAGGAGACAGCGTGGGGACGACGCACGCACGAGATGAGCGCAGAAGGAGACAGCGTGGGGACACGACGACGCAGATGAGCGCAGAAGGAGAAAGCGTGGGACGACGACCGACGAGATGAGCGCAGAAGGAGACAGCGTGGGGACGACGACGCAGCGAGATGAGCGCAGAAGGAGACAGCGTGGGACACACGACGACGAGATGAGCGCAGAAGGAGACAGCGTGGGGACGACGACAGCACGAGATGAGCGCCGAAGGAGACAGCGTGGGGCGCAAAGACGACGAGATGATCGCAGAAGGAGACAGCGTGGGGACTACGACGACGACGACGAGATGAGCGCAGAAGGAGACAACGTGGGACGACGACGACGAGATGAGCGCAGAAGGAGACAGCGTGGGACGACGACGACGAGATGAGCGCAGAAGGAGACAACGTGGGACGACGACGACGAGATGAGCGCAGAAGGAGACAACGTGGGACGACGACGACGAGATGAGCGCAGAAGGAGACAGCGTGGGACGACGACGACGAGATGAGCGCAGAAGGAGACAACGTGGGGACGACGACGACGAGATGAGCGCAGAAGGAGACAACGTGGGGACGACGACGACGAGATGAGCGCAGAAGGAGACAGCGTGGGGACGACGACGACGAGATGAGCGCAGAAGGAGACAGCGTGGGGACGACGACGACGAGATGAGCGCAGAAGGAGACAACGTGGGGACGACGACGACGAGATGAGCGCAGAAGGAGACAACGTGGGACGACGACGACGAGATGAGCGCAGAAGGAGACAGCGTGGGACGACGACGACGAGATGAGCGCAGAAGGAGACAGCGTGGGGACGACGAGGACGAGATGAGCGCAGAAGGAGACAGCGTGGGGACGCGACGACGAGATGAGCGCCGAAGGAGACAGCGTGGGGACGACGACGACGAGATGAGCGCCGAAGGAGACAGCGTGGGACGACGACGACGAGATGAGCGCAGAAGGAGACAGCGTGGGACGACGACGACGAGATGAGCGCAGAAGGAAACAGCGTGGGACGACGACGACGAAATGAGCGCAGAATGAGACAACGTGGGACGAAGACGACGAGATGAGGGGGATCGTCATATGGACGGAGTCATATGGATTTTGGGGAAGCTTTAAGTGGGTCAACCCAGACCTATGTCCCCTCATGTACTACAGCCTAATGTCCCTTGTGCCTAGTAATAACGAAACAGATGCTTTGGACATATATTTTGTTTGTACTGTGTTTAATATGTATGGAGCAGTAATAATGAAAGGTAACAAACATAGTACCAATAACAAACACAAAACTATTCGGAAAGGGTTAGGTAAAGCTGTGATGAGCGCTGAAGGACAACGTGGGACGACGACGAGATGAGCGCAAAAGGACAACGATTTGCATTCCACTATTAAAATATGTGTCTAGAACATGTGTTGGTCTTTTTTTTTATCCTTGTCTTTTCCTCATCTTCTCTTCTTACCCTCTTTTCCTCAGTGATATTGTCTGATCTGATCTCAAATCAAATCAAATTTTATTGGTCACATGCGCCGAATACAACAGGTGCAGACAGTGAAATGCTTACTTACAGCCCTTAACCAAAAGTGCATTTATTTTAAACAAAAAAGCAAGAATAAAACAACAACAAAAAAGTGTTGAGAAAAAAAGAGCAGAAGTAAAAATAAAGTGACAGTAGGGAGGCTATATATACAATAGAATAAAGTGACAGTAGGGAGGCTATATATACAGGGGGGTACCGTTGCATAGTCAATGTGCGGGGGCACCGGCTAGTTGAGGTAGTTGAGGTAATATGTACATGTGGGTAGAGTTAAAGTGACTATGCATAAATACTTAACAGAGTAGCAGCAGCGTAAAAAGGATGGGGTGGGGGGCAGTGCAAATAGTCCGGGTAGCCATGATTAGCTGTTCAGGAGTCTTATGGCTTGGGGGGTAGAAGCTGTTGAGAAGTCTTTTGGACCTAGACTTGGCACTCCGGTACCGCTTGCCGTGCGGTAGCAGAGAGAACAGTCTATGACTAGGGTGACTGGAGTCTTTGACAATTTTGAGGGCCTTCCTCTGACACCGCCTGGTATAGAGGTCCTGGATGGAAGGGAGCTTTGCCCCAGTGATGTACTGGGCCGTACGCACTACCCTCTGTAGTGCCTTGCGGTCAGAGGCCAAGCAGTTGCCATACCAGGCGGTGATGCAACCAGTCAGGATGCTCTCGATGGTGCAGCTGTAGAATTTTTTGAGGATCTGAGGACCCATGCCAAATCTTTTTAGTCTCCTGAGGGGGAATAGGCTTTGTCGTGCCCTCTTCACGACTGTCTTGGTGTGTTTGGACCATGATAGTTCGTTGGTGATGTGGACACCAAGGAACTTGAAGCTCTCAACCTGTTCCACTACAGCCCCGTCGATGAGAATGGGGGCGTGCTCAGTCCTCTTTTTTTTCCTGTAGTCCACAATCATCTCCTTTGTCTTGGTCACGTTGAGGGAGAGGTTGTTGTCCTGGCACCACACGGCCAGATCTCTGACCTCCTCCCTATAGGCTGTCTCATCGTTGTCGGTGATCAGGCCTACCACTGTTGTGTCGTCGGCAAACTTAATGATGGTGTTGGAGTCGTGCCTGGCCATGCAGTCATGGGTGAACAGAGAGTACAGGAGGGGACTGAGCACGCACCCCTGAGGGGCCCCCATGTTGAGGATCAGTGTGGCAGATGTGTTGTTACCTACCCTTACCACCTGGGGGCGGCCCGTCAGGAAGTCCAGGATCCAGTTGCAGAGGGAGGTGTTTAGTCCCAGGATCCTTAGCTTAGTGATGAGCTTTGAGGGCACTATGGTGTTGAATGCTGAGCTGTAGTCAATGAATAGCATTCTCACGTAGGTGTTCCTCTTGTCCAGGTGGGAAAGGGCAGTGTGGAGTGCGATAGAGATTGCATCATCTGTGGATCTGTTGGGGCGGTATGCAAATTGGAGTGGGTCTAGGGTTTCTGGGATTATGCTGTTGATGTGAGCCATGACCAGTCTTTCAAAGCACTTCATGGCTACAGACGTCAGTGCTACGGGTCGGTAGTCATTTAGGCAGGTTATCTTAGAGTTCTTGGGCACGGGGACTATGGTGGTCTGCTTGAAACATGTTGGTATTACAGACTCAGTCAGGGACATGTTGAAAATGTCAGTGAAGACACTTGCCAGTTGGTCAGCACATGCTCGGAGTACACGTCCTGGTAATCCGTCTGGCCCTGCGGCCTTGTGAATGTTGACCTGCTTAAAAGTCTTACTCACATCGGCTACGGAGAGCGTGATCACATAGTCGTCCCGGAACAGCTGGTGCTCTCATGCATGCTTCAGTGTTGCTTGCCTCGAAGCGAGCATAGAAGTGGTTTAGCTCATCTGGTAGGCTTGTGTCACTGGGCAGCTCGCGGCTGTGCTTCCCTTTGTAGTCTGTAATAGTTTTCAAGCCCTGCCACATCCGACGAGCGTCAGAGCCAGTGTAGTATGATTCAATCTTAGACCTGTATTGACTCTTTGCCTGTTTGATGGTTCGTCGGAGGTCATAGCGGGATTTCTTATAAGCGTCCGGGTTAGAGTCCCGTTCCTTGAAAGCGGCAGCTCTACCCGCTTTAGCTCAGTGCGGATGTTTCCTGTAATCCATGGCTTCTGGTTGGGGTATGTACGTACGGTCACTGTGGGGGACGACATCATCGATGCACTTATTGATGAAGCCAGTGACTGATGTGGTGTACTCCTCAATGCTGTCTGAAGAATCCCGGAACATGTTCCAGTCTGTGCTAGCAAAACAGTCCTGTAGCTTAGCATCTGCGTCATCTGACCACTTTTTTATTAGCCGAATCACTGGTGCTTCCTGCTTCAGTTTTTGCTTATAAGCAGGAATCAGGAGGATAGAGTTATGGTCAGATTTGCCAAATGGAGGGCGAGGGAGAGCTTTGTATGCGTCTCTGTGTGTGGAGTAAAGGTGGTCTAGAGTTTTTTTCCCCTCTGGTTGCACATTTAACATGCTGGTAGAAATGAGGTAGAACGGATTTAAGTTTCCCTGCATTAAAGTCCCCTGCTACTAGGAGCGCTGCATCTGGATGAGCGTTTTCCTGTTGATTAATGGCCTTGTACAACTCATTCAGTGCAATCTTAATGCCAGCATTGGTTTGTGGTGGTAAATAGACAGCTATGAAAAATATAGATGAAAACTCTCTTGGTAAATAGTGTGGTCTACAGCTTATCATAAGATACTCTACCTCAGGCGAGCAAAACCTTGAGACTTCCTTAGTATTTGATTTTGTGCACCAGCTGTTGTTTACAAATATACAGAGACCGCCACCCCTCGTCTTACCCGAGTCTGCCGTTCTGTCCTGCCGATGTAGCGTATAGCCCGCTAGCTGTATGTTATCCATGTCGTCGTTCAGCCACGACTCCGTGAAACATAAGATATTACAGTTTTTAATGTCCCGTTGGTAGGATAACCGTAATCTTAAATCGTCCATTTTATTCTCCAAAGCTTGAACGTTGGCTAATAGGATTGATGGGAGAGGCAGTTTACTCGTTCGCCGTCGGATCCTTACAAGGCACCCGGATCTGCGTCCACGATATCTCCGTCTCTTCCTCACGCGAATGACGGGGATCTGGGCCTTGTCGGGAGTCTGTAGAATATCCTTCGCGAACGCCTCGTTGAAGAAAAAGTGTTCGTCCAACGCGAGGTGAGTAATCGCTGTCCTGATATCCAGAAGCTCTCTTTGGTTATAAGAGACGATGGCAGAAACATGATGTACAAAATAAATTACAAATAACGCGGAAAAACACACATAATAGTACAATTGGTTAGAGGGCTGTAAAACGGCAGCCATCTTCTTCCGGCGCTGTTCAAACATCTGACATGCGTCTCTATCCTTATCCTTACCTATCCTTACCGGTTCTGCCCGAAATGAGCTGTATGCGATCCCTGGACATGGCAGTCACAATCACACATCCAAATACCACACATCCCCACACATCAAACCCAATTTACGGTCCCCCAATGTAAGGACCCAAATATCCGAAAGAGTTGGTATTCTTCCAATATAGGTAAAGGGAGTAAAGGGAGCATAATAAACGGAGCATAAAGGGAGCATCGGAGGGGGATCGTCATATGGACGGAGTCATATGGATTTTGGGGAAGCTTTAAGTGGGTCAACCCAGATCTATGTCCCCTCATGAACTACATACAGCCTAATGTCCCTTGTGCCTAGTAATAACGAAACAGATACTTTGGACATATATTTTGTTTGTACTGTGTTTAATATGTATGGAGCAGTAATAATGAAAGGTAACAAACATAGTACCAATAACAAACACAAAACTATTAGGAAAGGGTTAGGTAAAGCCGTGATGTGGTACTGTGTTATCCGGTGGCTTCTGTCAAGGTCTGTTTGATTGATGACCCGGTCATTAGTCCCGCCCCCATGAGTCATTCTGTCATTCTGCCAAGAATGCCAGAAAGACTCCTCTTGTGGTGAGTAGGCCTAGAGTTTGAAAGGTAGATATAGATGGATCGGTATTTAATTACCTGTTGACAATATATATGACAAGAAGAGAAGTCCCATCAATATATATACACTCACCCGGACTTGGTAGTGTAAAATCACTGCCTAGACATCTGACCTAGGTAGGTGTGGATGTGTGGTGGATTTCAAAACATTGATAGTGAGAAGGGGCGGGGTGTGTATCAGATGAGGTGAACCTCCAACCAAAGGTAGCCCAATGTAAATGTACATTAAGAATTTCCCAGTCCAAAGTCGACTTTCGTTTAATCTAGCTCTATTATTTCTGGGTCTCGGCAACCATGACATCTAACGTGAACAAGGCACATGGACTGAAACGGAGTCAAGTGATGACCTCAAGTGACAACAAGTCATTTTCAAAGCCTCGGAAGCCTCAAGATAACTGCTGCTACTTCACCCGAGGGAGCCTTGAAGACCAGTGGCACATGTGGAACACGTCACCTGGTTCTCTAACTCTGCGAGCAGGAGACTTGCTATGCGCCTGCATAGTAGCCTCAGACTTTGAAGACACAATGAGCCTCTTCACTCGGGTGCTCGAGGATGTTACCATCCCGGGATCTGGGGAAACAACCTGCGTACTGGGGCTAGACATACGTTTCGAATACGATGGTCTGGAGCCTATTGTAGACCTGCGAGCCGTGGCTACGCAGGTTGATTTTGTCGAAATGTGTATGTCAAAGGGTGTCAAGTGTGCTATATTTTTAGAGCATCACACACAGAACTCTAATGACGAGGAACTACAGCTCGGCTCCCGAGTGTGCTCGCTCTTTTGCCACACGGTAGGTGAGATGCTCAACAGAAAGTATGACATCATGCACCACTACCCTCTATTCAACCGAACTCTCGGCCTATACTACTCCGATAAGGTTAGCTTGGAACCCCCCGAACCGGTCGCCATGATAGCTACAGGGGGACTACTGGACAGAAGTGTTGCGGACCATCAGTCTCTCCATGGGATCCCGTTGGTAGGAGTAGATCATATCTCGTTTTCACATTGGAACTACCCTGACAACAACAGAGAGAAAGGTGAAGAGGATCAAGAACACCAAGGGCTAGATGAAAAGGGAGAGGATGAGCCCTTGTCTAATGGTGACATAGACAAAGACACACAAGGTGATAACAATCTCAATGATGTAGACTACGACTCAGACTCAGCTGAAAGCCAGATGCCGGGTGAACGGAGCTCAGGCAATCCGATTCGCCCTGTTTCACCTTGCCTAAGGGAAGACACAAGCGACCTATACACCGTGAACACCATACAAAAGGTTCAACAACCTCCCGGGGACTCTAACGGACAGACAGAGGGCTTTCCCTTACATCTTCACGGTGCACCTGAGCGATGATCTAAGGTTTGACGACTTGGTAGAGTACTGTATAACGCGCACCCTCAAGCCCTTGGGGATTCTACCGTCCCGTGAAAAGTGGGGCTCTGTCAACCCCGTGCTGCTCATGGAAGACCCCGTCGACCCTGCGACGGGTAAGACAGTGCGTAGGTACACGGTCACTTCAAGAGGACACTTGAGTACCATGGTGGTGGACCGAGATACGGAGCGCTCTCGTCTGTGCTACAACGAGGTGTTTCTACCCGGCAGGCCTGTGAGCAGGTTGAACCTGGACGTGGACCTCCAGTGTTGTCAGACATGCAACAAGAAATTCGCTACCCATGCGGATCGCTCCACCAAGCGTAAAGTCTCAGAGGCCTTGACCAGGAGTATGATCTTGGTGATAGTGGAGTCTCTATTGAGAGTTGTGAAAGTGAAACTCTGCGAGCTGGAGAGTGACCCATCTCTCAGAGATCTGGCCAATGTGGTGGGTAAGATCGCCGTGTACATCAGGGCTTCCTCGGCCAAGTCAGCCAAGTCTAAGCTGAGTCTGAGGATGCTCTGGTATCTGCCGGTGGAACTGTGCAGCTATGAGGGGATAGAGGCGTACAAGCCTTTACTCGACGAAATGGAGAAGGTCTCTCTCAACTACGTTCTACTGTCCTTCCCGGCCATAGCCGAATCTTGCGGACTATGCGACCTGGGAGATGCGATGAGAAGGGGAGGGTGTAACTCTTCGGGATCTAGGTATCTTAGGCTGAACTCTGATCATGCGGAGAAAAGGAGGTCTTCTATCGATAAGGCGCCGTATTCGTTTAGGAAGTCCGTACGGCTGCCCAACTGCTATAAGGAGGACTCAGGGTTCGAGTATGTGGACACGTTCAACATTCAAGACATAGAAGACCCTGGCTTCGATGACCCGCTGTCCCTGTCGGTGGGACTGTCCTCGAACCACATACTAGTCGATGTAACATCACTGGGGAGTCGTTTCGCGGTGTCTTGAAATCCCAGAGATGCTGTCAACCCTTGGTAGTCTCCGGCCTCGAGGAAGTGTCGGATCAAGCTCGGGTGGAAAGCGAAGCTCGGAGACTGGCGTTGCTCTGGGGTGTCCCTGTGACTATCAGGAAGACGGGATCTGGACTGTTTTGTGTCCAGGCAAATGAACGGTCTACAACTTACCCTTGTCCTATACACAATAGAGTGCACTCAAAGTCCAAGTTGGGTGCTCTGGTCTTTGCTACGCACACTAAACCAAAATGTTTCGTACCCTGACATGTAGTATGTAACACACACACACACAACGTACATGGTGGGCATCCCCATGGCCTTTGTTGAAATAATAAAAACACAAATGTGACACCCTCGAATGGTTGCAAGTGGTTTATTTTACATTTCAATGGCAACAATGTCATCACGGTCTGTCTGTCATCACTGTCTACTGTATCACAACAACAAACTCACTATATCACTATATGAATCTCTGGACTTTGGCATATTTGGTATATGGCTAGGTATAATATGGCTAGTACATACCCAATTCGGTAAAGGTATAGTGTACATGTATCACAAGACGACAACACACAAACAACACAGGCAAGGCAATGTGGTGGTATGCATCAAGTAGTCATTAGTGGAGTCAACACGGGCTCCGGGTGTGTAGGACCAGGACCCTGTCTCTCGCAGCAGGAGAGGCCTCTGTTGACATGCTTGAATATGGTGGTCACTAGACCGGCTGGGTACGCATGTAGCTCATCCATGGTGTGCGTACGCTTTCCGAGTGTCACTCTGTTGGAGTACAAGCGCGGTCCCCGTTGCGCTACCTCGATGTGCTTACCGTCTCTGATGTTGCCACAGTTCTTTTTGCACATTACGCCTTGGAATGGGTTGTTGGTCATCAACCGGGTCCTCTTTCTGTACTTGGTGCCGTATCGACAGTAGTCGAGTCTAACAACGTGCTTGTCCTTAGAGGGCATCCTGAACCCCTGGCTCTTGGCATGCATGACATTCTGACAGGTTTTTTTTCCTTCACCCACATTCATCAGCTTGACAAAGACGCTCATGGGGTGATTGTCTGTATCGTCATAAAGCCTGTGCGAAACCCATCTCCCCCAGAGCATACTGGAGTCTGGGTTTTCCACAAAGTACTGCATGGCAGGGTTGGCGTTATGGAAGTACTCTATGATGTCTATAGTCTTTCTCACCAGAGAGTCGGCGAGCGTCAGGTCCCTTGGTGTCTTAGCGTGAGTCCTGGCCGAGCTGTAGTTTTCACAAGGCGGGCCGGCAAATATAACGTCGGGAGCTGGCCCTGACCACTCTGTGGCAGGGTCCCAGTTTCTTATGTCTACAACGATATTAGCACCGTGGCTACCGTCGATGTCTAGCCTTTGCACGTTCCAGCAGGCTTTGACGAATGGCCTGCAAATACTTCCTGTGCCGTCAAAGAGACTCAGGAGGGTTTTCTGCGTGGGATGTTCCATCGTTACCTGTAGATCCTAGCCTGGAGAGCCTCGGGTGTATTCCTGTGACTTTCCTTAAAATTAACTGTAACCGATTTGTTAATCGGACGATAATATCACGCGTGATGACAATGACCATGACGACCCTGCTTACCATTAAATATCTGCTAACAGCGCTGTGGGTCTCGGGCTGTATAGGCCGCAGGAAACTGGGGAATCTTGTGGACAACAGCAATCTACGCAACTGCCGGACCGATGTAGACTACTGCTCCGAAAATAACAACCCGCCGTACACACTACTTGGGTGCACGGACAAAGGCAAGGGACTATGTCTGTACCGGTGTCCTCTGGGGCAACCATCTTTGGTTTACCGCATCATCTCAGGACGAAGATGTGCCTCCGTGTGCCCAAGGGGGTATTTCGTGGGGACGTTTCAAGGTCGCGAGATGTGTTGGCTGCACAGGGTCTCGTGTCCTGACGGTCAGAGTGTGATACTAGCCGGCACAACCTGGCATGACACGGTTTGCGGACATTCAGAACATTACAAGGTACCGAACCTCCTGACAAATGTACAGTCTACCCCACTTCTTGATACTCTCAGGGAGCTGACTGCAAGCTGGGTGCGGGACATACCGGGTGCCGAGGTCGTAATGCTGTGCAGCGAGATGACCCAGTATGAAGAACTGACCGCGTGTATGTTCAACTTTGAAAATATGTTGAATGACATTCAGTACCCAGCTGAACACTTGTACTACAGACTGAACACACTCTCCCTTTACTACACCGCGAAGAAACTGTATGACATGGTGGCAAAGCCGTTTGTTACTCTTAAAGATGGCAGAGATGTGGAGCCCACAACATCCATTCAGTTCCTACACCCGAATCCGTGGTGGGTAGGGGAACAGGACACACTCATAGTACAGACTAGAGTCACAATTCCCAAGGGCATGTCGCACAGGTACACACCCAAAATGCTCAAATGGTACACAGGTAGGTCGGGTGATAGGTTGGTGTTGGGGGCCTCCACCATGGGCATTGTCTCATCCGAATGGCGATACAACATCACCAGAGGCCTCGACTGGACCAAACGGGAATCGAGCGGCTTCTTCGTGTACGTGCTGGACATCTCTCTGTTGTGGAAGTGTTCCACTGCGGTCTGTTCGACTATGTGTCCGTCAAGGTTGACATCTATGACAAGCATCATGGAGTCACAGTAGGGTTACACCAGGGTCTCAACATCAACTGCTTGTGGAAACCCAAGCTGCACCCGGTCTGTAATTGCACCCATGCACTGCTACACTACACCAACCCCAAAGGCCTGTGCTCACCTACCTGCATCAGGACCCCGTTCACACATCTGTTAAAGGGAGTCGAGGATAGCAATAACGACTGGACGCTAGAAATTACACACGAGGACCCCGACACCTCGATCGAGGGCCAGGGTCGGGTTCTGTACGGCACGGTCACACCTAAAACCGAACGATTCTGTCTAGTCACGAAGGATGTTTTCGACCTCTCGCCTGGGCCGAGCCGAGATGCCCCATCCGCACCTCTAGACGTGAGGCGATGTGATGTCGTACTCGTGGAGTTTGACGTCTGGCTAGAAGAACCCCCCCAGGGTCTGGATGATGAGCCGTACTTGCCAATAGCCGTGCGATCCCTATCGAAGAAGGATGAGACCGTGTTGAAAAGGCCTGCGTTATACATACCGCTATCGGGCCAGGATACTCTGAAAACTATCATCCTCAAGGGCTGGGGGGCTAAGATTGGCGTGAAGCTCAGATTCTTGCACTCTAGCCGAGCCGCAGCACCTTACCATGAAGAACTTGCTGCTGTACTCGACTGGATAGCGACCTTCAAGTCTAAGCAGCGGCGGAACCGAGCTCCGCGAGTGGTAGTAATCGACGTCAACGTCTGGACCGTAAAGTCGTCAGACTTTGATATGTTCAACAACCTATACGGGTCAAAGTTAGAGTTGATCCCCGGACTTTCAGCAGACACGCTCGCGGACGTCATACTAAGGTACACCGAGTACAATTACTTTCAATGCAGTAGTGACAAGGAGCGATGTTCTAGACTGGTAACAGTGTATGACCGGGATGCCAAGCCCCTGTACCAGCGAACTATCGATGATCCCATTCGAGAGTGTCATGATGTTCCACTATCGTCGCAGAACTGCATCGTGTGCCGGCACGGAGATGTTGTCGTCATCATCTGCCCGAACACCATTCAACCGGCGGACATGGAGGACAGCCTAGGAAAAGCGCTAACTTGTCAACGTTACACTCCTCCTCAATCTCACAATCGTGCACAACCCCACCCTTTGACACCTCAGCAGGAGCAGGCTGAGACTGTGTTACGGCAGCTAGGCCTGCTCGTGTCTTCACACGGAGCCTTTCTGAACCTGGACACCATATCCGTGTTCGCTCATACCGATACAAGTTGCAACCAAGTTAGACCTGGTCGCTGGACCATGGGAGAGTACACCCTGGAGGACCCTTATGTGATCAGGATATCCCGAGACGAACAATACCCGGAGAGGACAGGGTTGTTGCTCTTCGAGGAGCTATGCAAGAGATCTAACAACCGTGCGGGGATAGTGGTTTCCGTGCCCACCACGGACTACGTACCCAGGGCCGGCTGCGATGGGGTGAGGTTCCTCAACAGACATGTCAAAACGGACCCTGGGGGAGCTGATGACAATAGGGTCCATTACTCTATGCGTGACCTCGCCGGAATCATCAGGGATATGGCCAAGTGGGGGAGTGAGTAGATACTCGCTGGGATATCTTGACTACACCTTTGGTACCTCGGAAGGATTGCCAACGTTCACGGAGCTCTCGCATATAATCAACTCGGCCACCACCAGGATCCGGACTTTACATTACCGGTACACGAGGACCTCCACGTTCGGAGACGGAGGATACTCTTACGCTAAGGTGGATGGACTGTACAAACTGGAAGGTGGTATGTTTTTCCAGCACGCGGCCCAAGGGACGCCGCTGACCAAAAGCTTTGTCCTGGTTCCTGACATGCCGAACTTGAGATTGGGATTGTCCTCAGACATGAACGTAGGTGCTCCGTTGACTGTCAGTGAACTCCTCATCCGGGGACTCCATCGACACGGTCAAGTTTATACCGTACGGAGCGCATGTTATCAACTTGAATTACAAGGACCTGGTAGCTTTTGTAGATCAGGACAGGGACAGGATCTGCATACATTCTCCCTCTACGGTTGTACGGAGCAACGGTCTCAGGTTCCCTTCCTTTGGTATACAGACAAGGGAAGAAGACCGCAACAGCCTTGCAAAGTGTTGCGACAGCTACATTAGCCGGGCTGCGCATCGCGCTAGGGTATTGGTGTCATTGTCGACCGCCAGAGAATCGAGCGAGGCTGTTCTCCAGAGTGTATTGGACTCGGGTCGCTGGCTCGGGACCCCTGTGCTGACAACAGAGGAAGAAGACTGGCTTTCTAGCAACAACAGTGTGATGACAAATGGCACAGCACTTCCCTATCCCCAAGGCTCACTGGGGTTGGCGTCAATTATTGACAGCATGTACTTGATATCCAAAACGGTAGAGTGCATCAGAGGCTCCAGTTCCTGCATGGAGTTGGGTGACTACGCTGATAACAATTGGCCCCAAGGAGGCACAGGGTACCCAATTGCAATCTCCAGGGTCTTGGTCTCTGCCGATACTATATTGGTTAAAATGATAATCCATGTCAACCACGGCGCAATCCACGGTACGATCCCGTGTGACCTGAAACCGTTCTCGTTCGGATCGGAGCAACCTTTGTCCCCTCAGTACATTCCGGGCTACTACATGGACACGGAAGAGCCTGTGTTCTCCAAGGTGAAGAGTTACGTGACAACCTTGGGGCCTCTCACAGCCTGGATCCTGCAACACATAGCGTTACTCTATTGCCCTGACATGGACCGGAGTGTCGCTGATCGCATACCCTACTCAGACAAGGACATTCAAAACACCTACGATTGTGTGAGCAGGATGAACGAGTCTCTCGGGGATCTGAGTGATGTGTTCTCTCGACTCGGTTCTTTGCTTGTAGGGAATGAGAAGAGGTCGGATCTGGCAGTGATGCGTGTAGGGTGTATGTCGACTCGCACCTCAGCTCTATCGCTGATCGCTACTGTACTTGCTGTACTAATCAATATTACCTTAATCGCGATACTTTGCTGCTTGCTTAAAGGGAGTAAATGTAGAGAACAACAACGCTATAGGAAACTACAATGATGAAGAACCCAGTGGCCTTTACGTACAACATCACTGCAGCACCCTCACTCAAATCCATGTATCTGCTCCTACTGTTGTCAGCTCTGGGTCTTATTCGTTACCCCATAAGCGCCGGCGAACCCTCGGCTCCCGCTCTAGATTCAGTACCGGATCGTCTGATCAGAACCGGTGACACAGCTGCTGCCTCAGACTCCATGGATCCCAGGGTGATACTCCACCCCGGCAGATGGAAGATACGCACACCCAAGAAAGGCAGCTCCTACTTCGCGTACCATTTCTTCCTAGGGCTGAACTGGACTGAGCTCAAGGTAGATTATCCCGAGTGTTCTCACGTGGCCTGCAGAGGCTTACCCAAGTCTCATCAAGGGTGCGATCACTTGTGCTCTTCTGGCACCTGGCTCGATGCGACTGTGGCATTGAGAACGGCCACGCCGCTTACACAAGGGCCATGGCGTCACTCGACGCGGCCTTCAACGACCTAGCTGCTCTCATGGACACGCATATCATCAACCACCACTGGAACGTATCAGACCCGGTATCCAAACTCTTGTCGTACAACGGCAAGGTGTCAACTTCAGATCCTCACGTCGTGGATGTTATGCGATACTACAGGACGTTGATCGACGACGCCCTGACAGACGTAGTGGATCATTTTCCCAGCACGTTTTCGTATGATCCCCTGCACGCGGACCCTCTCGCAGACAACCAGCTGGTCTCCAATTCCAAGGGTGTGAGTAAGTTCCACGAGTTGCTGGAGACCTGGAAGAGCGGTGCGTTCAAGTTGTCTGTCCAGCTCAACTCCGTCACGTTCGCCTTCCAGGGAGCTCACCAGCGCTTGCTCTCGTGTGCTCAGGGTGTACATAGAGCGGATATGACGGGGTGTGAACCCTACTTCATCACGGAGCTGTACACCGATATACCTCTGGCGAGCAGTTCGCTGTCATCCTCTAGGCTCGTGATGGTCGTCAAGCGGGAGAGCTGGAACCCGGTCGTGCTCTCCCACTGGTACATGCCCTTCATAGACTCCTCTAATGGTAACAGGACTTGTTGGCTGGACCGGCCGATGGTGAACAACACTCACTCCAACTACAGGGTGCCCCAGTGTGACTCCAGGGGGATATGTGAACCTCTGGAAGTCGACGATGAGACGGTGTCAGCCTGTGAGGTGAACGAGAACGGTGAGATAGGCTTGGAGTGCCCCGTTGTGTGTGGAGACCCGTGCTTCGGCCCTATCTGCTACCAGGCCGAATCGGACACGTATACGCTGAGGACCGCGTCTGGCGGACCACATGGCATCGACGCAAGGGAACAACCAGAGTCCGGTCCGGGTGACCAATAGGCCCAGGATGATCTCGAACGTGTACTCTCTGTCCGAGGCCGACATACACACGTCTCTGGCTAGCGTTCGGAACCGATCCGCTCAGTCTTCTGAGTTGCTGCGGCGAGGAGAGGCCGTGTTAGAGGATATAATCGCCATGGACTCCACCGCACGGAAATACATTGCCAAAGTGTACGCTGAGACAGCGGCGCAATCTCAGGGGATCAAATGTGTGGACTGTGAGCGCATGATAGGCCGCAGCCGGTTCATGGCCGCTGCTTCAATCACCCTATCCGCTCTAACCTGCCCTTTATTGATTGTTGTAGTCATAAAACTCAGGTCTAGTACAAAGAACCAATATGTGCCGATGAGGATGACGAGCCTGAGCAGTGTAGACAATTTCTTGTGAGGTTACAGGGGGGTGGGGTAGGTAGTGATGGGGCCCGTGTTGCACTGTGATGACAACAACCTCCTCTAGGACTCCTCATTCCAACCAAGGCTGATTTACCCTACACATGTCAGGTCTATGTCCTGTCCTATATATAACGGTGTTTAGAGGAAGGTGTTCATTGTCAGACTCAGCCTATTAAGTGTATGTGGTATCCACATCATTCTCCAGTCCAGTCTTACTTGTGACAAGCCATGGCATTTTCAACTACACCCTTTAGCTATCTACTTGTTACACTATCCACTGTCACCCTCCTGTCTGCAGAGGGCCAGTTTCAAAACTCTACTACGCAGGCACCCTCTGCGTATGTGCATCGGAACAGTAGGCCTAGTAGCACAGCAGCCACAGATGCAGGAGGCTTGATCGCAATCGCAAGACCTGAGGATGTGATCGGTACAGCCCCGACCGCGGACGCTGCCACCGAGCCTCCTTCTACTGAGCCTCGTTTCGAGCCTGGGTCTACCACTGTAGCTCCTGGTGGTGGTGGTGGTGGTGAGATGGTCACAGAGCCTAATGATGTTAGACAACTCACTGCAGCAGCCCGGAGCGTGGATGTGACAGTTGAAGCTCCTGCCATCGGGGAGCGTATGTTCCCCATTCCTGCAACTGTGAAACTGGTGTGTCCGAGCTCGAATCCTGAACGATTTATGTCCACTAGCTGGTTTGTGTTGACTGAGAGCGATACAAGGGTCGGGTTGTATCACATCAACGAACACGGACGCTCCTCCAAATACATTGACCGGCACAATATACTCTCGGGGTTCACCGTGTCGCACAACGTAACTAGCACCAAGGCTCTAATGATCTATGGTGACACGTGCAACCACACTGCAACCTACCAGTGTACGAGGTCGGCTAGAGTGGGGTACGTGAACGAAGTGCACACTTTCTCTGTCGCAAACTGCTCCGTGTTGAGGAAAGTAGACCTAGGATCCACTATTAAGGCTGTGATTCCTGGAAACGCATCACCAAGGCCTATGTCCTCGAGTCTCATACTCGCTATAGGACCTATAGCTTGGTTCATCTCTATTTATTAACGGTGCTCGAGTCAACCCTCCCCGCCCTTGTTCAGCACAGATATCACCTTCAATCCGTGCTTGCATATGTCAATCTTGTCACCACGAAGCCAGCCTTGAGAACCACAATGGCCTCTGCAAAACCTACTACTACCACAAGAACCAGAGCCTCTGCTAAAGACACTGGTGGGCTGCCACCGAAACCAGCACCGCTGATCCCCGATCACAACATGTATGTCTACAAGCCAGCTGTGATGAATCAGGCCGTCCAAGACATCTTAAAGAGTGCAAGCTCCAAAAAAGTGAAGATCGACGTCCCTCAAACCCCGTACTCTACTATCAAACTGGTTCATGCCCTGTGCTCCGCTACAAAGGCCAACGTCTGGGGCCCCGAGTGTGAGAAAGCATTGGTGGATAGTCTCCCCACAAGGGAGCATCATAAGGCCTTCCTGTCGCACAACACGTTTGTGACCGTCATCGGTGCTGTGGTTGCCAGAGCTCTAGAACAAGCCACCAGGGGTTGCGAAGACACCCTGGACCTGCTGGCCGATCGTTACTACGTGAGAAGCATCGTGTGTCACGACTCTAGCAAGACCAGTACAATTGAAGCTGCTGCGTACGCGGGTATCATGGCCGTACACATGGAGAAAGAGGCCCTGGCCGTGAACGGGAAGAAACGGTACCAGCTCAGCAAACGTTACGGAGCGGACCAGACCGAAGAGGAGGCAAAATCCAGCTCACTGGATAGGTTGTACACTGACACAGAGTCTCACACGACAGCCATGGCCAACATTGGATTCAAGCACCATTACGAGAAGAACCCCCATCACCCTGAGCACTTTGCCGAGGGTGAGATGGACGACATTAACCTGGTTGAAGCCATCGTGGACGGATTGGCCTGTATATTCGAAAGAAACAAGACTCACACAGATGTGCACTCCTGGCTGAAGATGTACTACATAGATAGATTTAAGGGTCGCAATAAGGCCCTTGCCCAAAACATCATAGCGGCTCTCAAGCTCTATATAACGGACGCTGATTACAAAGCCCTAGATGCCTTCCGTAGGTCCATCTTCTCTATCATTGGAGAATCTATCCCGTGGTCCCATGTGAAGATGACGGACTGCTGCAATCCCAACACTGCCCAAGATAACCATGAACCGGCTCGCGATTTCACCTCATGTTTCTCAATGAAATAATGACAATGTAATAATAACCCATTGGCTGATATGTGTCCTTGAGCTGTGTAACGTGTGTAACTTACCAAGGTGTATTGAATGCGGTGGTGGTGTGTGTGACATATGTTATTCGTGTATTCAGTTGCTATACAATGTTTTCCCTTACCATGACTCAATAAAAGTCTATGCTTCAATGAAAGCTGAACCGTGACATATTTGTATATCTCTGTCCTGTCCCCATGCCACAGAATAATATCATGTAGTAGATCTCACGGCTAGGTATAGTCAGAAAGAGCCTCGCTTGTCCAGGGGTCTGGGGCGTGGGTGTGTGCAAGGGGTTCGTATCTCAGGACAGGACATATTACCAGAGTACGATGATGAGTACGAGTATGTTGGATGGTGTTGGTCAGTTACACTATGACCTTTGGGTTGAAATATACGTACGGCACACAAAAGACATTAGAGAGGAAACGTTAGGGCTCATGCAAGTGGGGTCAGACAAGTCTTTAGTGTGTGTCATTTACATCATACACAACAACAGCATTCAAATGCCATCAGCCGTGTTTGAACGGTACTTACAAACGTTACTTACTTAGGAGAGCATAGGCCACTTATTGGGACCTTGGTCTATCTAACCACTGAAGGGTGTTCTAAGAGGGTCTACATTCTAAACGTAAGGTGATGGATATGGGTTTACGAATGTGTTATCGGTAACAGTTTTAGAGCACCTTTGCTTATTAGCCTTGGTTGGAGTTTTGAGCTGGGATGAGCTGGGTTGAGCTGTGGCTGGACACAATAAACACAGTTGAATGCAATGCTGTTGTATAAAGGGTGAAGATGACATGTACTAGTGTTTACACCCAACATTAGGAGTCCTCAGATAGGCAAATGCAAACCCGTAACCGAAATACCATTGACGGACGTCCCTGTCCTATAAGTGTAACAGCTCGGACCGCCCCCATCAAGTCCAGGAGGAAACAGCAACTGGTCGCCTGGGAGATGTTCAGGGACGAGCAAGACTGCTCTCCGGTTACCTCTACGCATCCCCAAGTGTTCAAGTTCCCCACATTGGACTTCGGTATGCCAGTCATGGGTAAGGTCGAACTGGAGCGAGCCCTGATGGACCAATTGTATCTGCACAGTACAAACTCTGCAAACGACACGGGGATAGATCACCCTAACCCTCATGAGCTAACCAGTGATGTTATCACAGACTACCAGAACCATAGGCTGGCATCCGTTAGCTGGTTTGCTAACGTCATACCATTCGACTTGGTGCTCTCCGAGAACAATCCCTCTGTCCTCATTCCGGCTGTGAATGTCATGGACAGATACATGACCACCTGCGCCGACCTAGGTGAGGACCTGAGTGAGCTGTTGAAGAACATTGGTAACATCCGAGCGGCATGTCTGTCGCTCTCAATCAAGATGCATGCTGTGTTCACTGCATTCGAGCTAGAGGACTTGAACAAACGCAACGGCTGGGTACACAAGGCATTGGTTATAGAGTCTTCCAGCGACACGGGTAACACCAGTTTTGATGTCTCGATCTTGTCAGATATAAAGGGGATACAAGAGGCTGAGATGCGGATAATTAGCAGGTTGAGAGGGGCCGTGTTCCCCTCAAACGGTGAGAACACAATCAGTATACTGTGCAAGTATCTAATCCTGGAACACCTCAGTGGGCAAACTACCCCTTCCCTGGAACCTACCCAGGTCCTGAACCTACGTGTCACAGCAATATCGAGCAAGCTGTTATTAAAATCGGCATTGGACATCAGGTTGTTACGCTTCAGGAGATGGAAATGTATCGCTGTGTGCTGCATGCTTGGGGTTACGGAGGTGTGCGTTACGACTCCTAAAGATGCGCTCCATGTGAAAGAGAGTTTACTCATGGTCCTGGAAAAGCTGAAGCCTGGAGAGTTCACACATAAGGAGCTGTGTGACCTTACTGAGATATTGACCCAGGGCTGTGTGGTGTGCAGCAGTTCGTTTGTCAACCGTGAGTCGTACTGTTCGCTACGTAAGATATCGTCTATGTCATGCTCTGAGTGTAGGAAGAACCTTCCTTTCCGGGGACAATTTGCTTGGGCTGAGACTGGAGACACGAACAGTGAAGGACCCCGGGATAATAAAGTTGCACGTTACTCTGTGTAGTGTACTTGCACTTGGACTATACGTGGCCTATACCTGGGCTAGACTGTATACTGCCTATGTAACCCATGATATGTAACCCATGATATGTAACCCATGATATGTAACCCATGATATGTAACCCATTTGTATATGCATGTATATTCATGTGACATGGCATACAAGAAAGGAAATATAACTCAAGATATAACACACAAACGTACAATGTGTCATGTGTCAAACACAAGGTTTTATTATTCAGACAGGCGCAGGTGCACTACACCCATGATGAAATTTATGTATAACCTACACTTCAGAATACAACTGCTAACTAAATGTAACACATCATCCACACATCAGTCATATGTAGGTTAGGAGATAGGTCATGGTCAAGATTATGGTTCGGTAAAGCAGGCCCCATTGCATCTCCAACAGACAAGCTTTACCTCACTGCAATGTGTTCACCCATACTATAAGCATCAATGTGCACGGCTACAATACAATCCACCCACCACCCCGGCAAGGGGTTAATTTGACGCTTCACCATAGGTGTGATGCTTTGCTCCTTGGTTGAATGGTCTGCTCCTTTGTTGGACAGTCCTCTCCTTGGTCTGATGGTATACTTGTTCCCATGGACCTCTCCTTGGTCTGATGGGTCTCCCCTTGGTCCGATGGTCCTCTCCTTGGGCTGATGGTCCTCTCCTTGGTGGGATGGTAAGGTATAGGTTGAATTGACAGTCCTTTGGTTTTACAATAGCCCCACCCCTAAGGGCCCTAATGTACATAAGGCAACTAAGATTGCCACTACCACACAGTTTACCCAGCTCTACCAGAGTTTCAACCAGAGTTTCATCTGATAGATGGGTCTATACACAGCGCCAGGCTCTGCAGTAGCACTGACTGTGCTTCTAGGCCTAGTTACTACAGGACTGAGCCAAGGTGAAGATATGTTATACTTCACCACATGGACAGGCAACGGGGAGAATCTGATGCCCCACATGAATGATATCAAGGAACAGGCTGAGGGCTGTCACAAGAACAGACTGGTGTTGGACTCTGGGACAATGGAACACCTTAAAAAGAGCGGTGTTGTGGAAGGCAGTAGAGTTGTCATGGAACTGGATACGGCTGTGTTCACTAAAGCTAAAGAGCAGATAACACTAAAGAATCCCAGACTCGCGGAACAAGTGGACCGGTTGTACGACAATCTACAGGGTGCGTATGAGGACTTTAGAGGTAACAACTTTTATGCCTCAGCCTCGGACATCCTGCGCTATGTCGCTTTCACTGCGTACTCGATCAAGCTGACCGGTTGGTGTATCACGACGCAGACGTTAGATTCAAACCCTTAGACCATGAGCAGCAGACAAACCTGGAATCTGGTGCGGACATGAAGGTGGCCATGGTAACCTCTACCAAGCGTAAAGATCAATCCCTTGTCGACCAGCTGTCATTTGTGGAACCAAGTTACTTCTACGAACTCACACCCTACGAGTACCCACAATACACCCAGTTCAACTCAGATTTGATCTTCATGCGGAAATCCGCTGCTACACGGTCTGCCGTGGCGATCGGAGCGATGCAGCATAAGACTATAGCTGCAAGCCAAAGATCGATAGTCGAGAGGGTCCTGGGGACTGAAAAGACTACAATGACTTTACATGACGCTATTCGGACAACTCACCCTGATGAAACTAGGTTTGTGCTACCTCCCGAAACCTTTGGGTTACTCTACGGCCAAAGGACCCAGGGCCTAGCTGAGTATACTACGGCGAGTCTGAAACGTGCCTACGTGGCAGCTGTAGGCCTCAACCCTTTGGACATGCTACTTGCTAGAGAGATGAATGCCAAGTACACAGCTGCCCGTGCAAGTTCAGAGTATGTAGTTGATGGTGAGAGCTACTTCAGAATAGAACCAAGTATCTTTCTTCGTCCCTTCAAATGAAAGGGGATATCACGACTAGGAAGATGTTCCTTTCGGAATCTGCGCCAACCCGGGCTGACGTCGGGGCCGTATCTCGGCAAGACGCTCGAAACTGGTTTGGGGTTTCCCAGGGTGACTGTCCGGATGTGCCAGTGTATAGTATGGCAGAAGAAGCTGCTATCAAGGTGTCAGATGTCACCCCTTTACATGTGAGACCCCCCAGTCCCGAATTACCTGAAGGTGAGATAAATATAGACATGGGTTCGCTCTCATTTGGTTCCAAAAGAGAGCCTCACGTTGTAAACCCAGAGACGGAACCAGAAGCTTTCGAGAGAGGCATAGCAGCCTGCGGGATCAACAGTAAGCGTCGACGCAGGGCTGCGTCGCGCTGCTCCCTGTATGAGGAGGAGAACTTCTCTACCACGCACAATGGAGAGTTCCTGTTTAAAGACAAGTGGCATGTGAAATTTACAAGAGAAGACGGGTCTCTAAGGATGATAGTCGAATCCACTGTCAACGCCAGGAATGTAATCTCCCGAGTGGTCACCAAGATTCCAGCGGCTCTCGTCAAGGCGTTTGTACAGAAGCGCAAGGCAATTGTGGAAATGGGTCGCGTGCAGCTCGAGAAAATTATGGGCAACCCTGAAGTAGAAGTGGCCATGAACTTCATGATGTCCGAAGCTCACAGTGCCATCCCCAGCGATCACGGACGAGCTGTGAAGCGCATGGGCTCTGCGTACGCCGCATGGCCACAAGTGGCCCTAAGTCGCAACTGGCGGTGAAGGCTTGGGTCCTTGGAGCGCGAGCCTACGGGGTGTTCACTAACATTGGGGGCCTAGTGTAACGGAGACCCCTTGGCAAAGACCTTTGCTGCCTTGGATCTTAGTCAAACCGTGAACGGTTTCATGGCTCACAAATTGTCTCAGTACGCAAAGACCAAGGCTCTAGCTGAGACCTTGGAGCTGTTGGCTAACAACCCGGTCATGAACATGGCGGTACAGCAGCTAACATTTTCTTCTTTGCTCAGAACGCACGCAACGTCGCTGATGGACACCACAGTCCTACGGATACTACTGGTTGACAAGATCCTCCATGCAGATGCTAACGCTGATGTTTGAAAGTCTCAACCCGCGATGTTACCCATGGTGTCAGTGGATGTTCTAGTGACCCTCATAACACAGGGGGAATACGCAAAACACATGACATGGTCCGTAGCTAACAAACTGCCTCTTAGCACTAAGGACATGTGGACTTTGGGGGGCAACGTCTTTTTTCGGCTCTAGATCGTGGTTGGAATACTATGAGAAGGTGGCCGACTTGGAGCGTGTCAACAGCCAATTTGCAAACTCTCTGGTTGACGCATTGCGCACAGTAAACGTGGTAGTTGGCTTCCTTTATCTACAGTGACTCAACGAGTGGCACAATCAACACAGTCAGGAATGTGTAGAGACGTCCGTCGAAGTGTGGCCTGTGATGGGGGGACTCTACTAAGCACGACCTGTCTCAGGCCGATTTTTCATGGAGCACCGTGCCCTCAAAGAAGTGTACATTGGGAACATCGAAACCCAGCAGCTGTGTTACAACCTGGCTGTTAGAAACTGCTTACACCTACAACAGTCTGTGTTCTCACAGAGCCATGGTGTATTTGGGCCAAAAACATCGGCGCTTTGCCTACCAATGAAGAATGTGTATTTTATGATCAAAGTATACCAACGCCACTGACCCATGTGGTAAATTGGCCTAAATTTGTAGATGACACAACTGAGAGACAGCGGTGGTACCAGTGACTACAGAGCACGGCGATCCGCTTATGGAACCACAACTTAGGGCTGTTAGTGTTAATGGTACGAGGCCAAGATGATATACGCCGTAGGATGGATGAAGGAATCCGCAAGTGTACAGCCTTAATGAATGTAAGGATAGACGCACCCCTCCCACAGCCAGAGCTCGGGATGCTAACATCTTCAAGGCGACATAATGCAGTTGTTGAGACAGTGTATTAAGAGGTATATTGCACGGATAAAGACGAGGATGTGCCAACCCTACGGTAGGAAAAGGGGTCGGAAAGCCAAGAGCTAGTACTGTACGCAAATGCTCCTATTGTGAAGAAACCCAGACGTAAACACCTAAAGGGTGAAGAATAATGGTATTACAACGGGTAGCTAAGGGCGACATGGATATTGTAGTGGATGGAGGAGGGTAATAAAGTGAAAAAGCCAACATATTCCTTGTATCCCCCAACATGCTACAGCAAAAGATAGGGATATGGAATCAGAGAAGAGCGCGAAAAAACGCGAGATGAGAAGAAAAATAAAATAGGGCAGCGAAACAACAAAGGTGAAAACCGAAGTGGAGAAAGAATGGAGCACAGGTGAACGTGGTGTGTGGTAAGGGGAGGAGTTCAGCACACTGGAACTGGGACCACTCTCCACCTTATAGTGAAGGTCATGACCTGACTCTTGTGGTAGCATAACAATGGGTGTGGAGGTGAGGAACGGGAGTGGGACGATATACCTTAGTCTCTACGACCGGCGACTAGGCCTGTTGCTCCTCGCACTGACTACGTGAAGCGATCTGGACAGATGACGGACTGTGTTTACATGGAGGAGCTGGTGTTTCAAGAAGGGGAGTCAGGGTGTTATCGACTCCCGATGGAATCATGTTGACTTGCAGTGTTACAGGAGATATGGTGTATAAGCCTACAGAATCTGAGTACAAGGAAGGAGAGGAGTTTAATGCCCAGGGTCTGGAGGGAGAAGCTTGATGGCGGGATCTCGCGCAGGTTGGATGAAGGACTGTGACAAATCCAAAAGGTAGGAGTGTGGCACCAGAGAAGCTGAACAGACTCAGGATGACAATACCACTACAAGTATTACCAAGCTCGGTAGCAGGCAGAATGGACTTGGTAGTGGATCTTGACGTGACCATGCGACATGAGGATTGGTCCCATCACATGCTGTATGGGGTGGATTGTTTCCCAATGGGTGCTAGGGATGTAACACACGTGACATAGTGATGACAGGGAGGATGATGGATTAACATAACCAGGTGATACAGGAAAGGTTGGGGATAGTGCTAAAGTAGAGAAAGGAGGGGTAAAACACGAGGGATGAAGATCAGCTCACGATGTTAATAGTCGAAAGGTGCTAAGTGAAGATGTGACTGTGGTGTTCAGAGGAGATCAGTGGATGGAGAGGGTTATACAGACACACGGAGAGGTGTTTTGAAGAGGACCACGTTTACAACGAAGACCTGTTGATTCACGTGTTGAAATGATGATTAGTTGAGTAAGTACCCAGCAGTAACGGGTTAATGTCTATAATGTGGTAGCCCATGGGTAGATCTTCTGAGAAAGTTTATGTTCATAGTGGAAGTCCACACCGAAATACATAACTGTTTATACTGTCAATAAATGTTATAAACATGGATATTGCCCACATGTGTCATATTGCAGTGAACATTCATTCATTCACATACATAACATACAAGACCCGTAGGCCCATTACACAGTGAACACAGGACCTGATACCCTCTCCATAGGGTGATATGTGGGAGATATGTAGTATATACAAGAGGATAGTAATAAATAAACAATCCCTATATCACCATTTATATTATAGCAAGAGAGTGTGTGATATACCTCAGCAAACCATGCAGAACCAGGCAATATACCCAGCTCGCCCCAGAAGTTAACATAATACAGGGTGTACCAAGGTTGTGTAGTATTGAATGTTCCGACATGGACAGCCACAGCGACAGCAACCTTAGCCGAACTGATAAGGTCAAAAGATTTTGGTGTAGCTTAAGAGGAATGAATTGGATGTGTTGAACAACACTAATGTATGAACCGAGGAGCGGGAAGTACGACACGTAAAAGATTGAACAGACATCCGGGAATAAAAGAGGTGAGATTACTTCAACATGTGATAGTGGAGGAGGAAGGCTGTAATTAAGGTTAGAAGAGGGGGAAAAGGAATACCAGGGAATGGGCAAAGTGTCTAATTCCGGATTTCGTGTGTTGTATGCAAATGATGGGTAGTGGTTATTGCCGGGACCAAACATTGCATTATCTGCTTCGCCGGAATGGGAAGATCACTAACGATGTCGGAGATGGGAAAACCGCATCAAGACAACCCTGAAGCAATTTGAAACTGGCCATGTGTATCGACAACACTCCTTGTTCATTCCAAAGAAAGGACCCTGTGTCCTAAGAATAACAGATGGCAGAGCTACGAAGGGCAAGAACTTAATGCACTTCAAGCCAGACTTTTGCAGAGCGGGAA